>NW_008661155.1:0-7454 GCF_000695815.1 Acanthisitta chloris
ATCTTCTCATATTATATATATATAAATATATATATAATAAATAAATATTACAAGCAACATAAGCTCCCTTAGAGTCAGGCAAGGGGAAAAATAAGGCAAAATCAAACAGTATTTTTCAACCTAAGAAAGCCACCTAGTCAAGCTGAAGATGCCATCCAAGAGACACAGACATATTGGGGTCATAACTGCCATTCAAGAACAGTTTTGTGCAAAACTATCACTCATCAAGTACCTATGTCTTTAATTAAGAACTTTTAAATCTACAGTCAATATGCTAGTAAAAAACACCATTTAAAAATAAAAATATTAAAACTTCATGTTTTCTTGTCCACTGAATGATTTACTAGCAGAGTTATGTGTGGATTAGCATTTGCAGCTTTCCTTCAGGAAAAGAACAGTATAACACCAAAAAACCCTGCCCATAAGAGGCACTTTTTCTGAACCCATGTGACACATGAAAAATAAGTGGTTTTACTGATGTAAAAAAATAATTACCTTGAATAAAGAATTTAAAGAATAATATCATTTTCCTTAAAGTTCAACACCTGCTAGGCAAAATTAATTCTTACTTGCCCCAAATTTGCAATTAAGCATAAAAATGAAAAAGCAGAGGGTACTCTTTTTGTAATAGTTCCTGAAGAAAATTAGCATATTTTATTTGTTGGAGCTCTCCAGTAACCTCAAATCCATGCTGAAGTTAAAGTGTTTTGACAAAGAGTACCAACATTTTGTCAGCTATAAAACATTTAGCGGATACTTCACAAACCTGATAGTGTCACAAAAGGCAAATGAAATATCTGGAGTTTGGTGGAGTTTGGGCAGGGTGGCCCAGCAGCAGTAACATCTGCCAAGAAGGTAGAATGTGTAGCATGTTACCCTGCAGAGCCAAAGCTGTTTCAACCAACAGCTCTTAAAACCCTGCACACTGCCTTAACCACCACACAGGGAGGAGCTGTACCTGCAGGCAGGCGAAAGAGGGAGGTAAGCTTCTGAAGAAGTTTGCACTTGTTCCAGATATTGAGAAGTGACAAAGCTAGAAGCAGAGTAAGCAACAGTATTCCAGCACAGGGACTGCAGCACTCAGTTGGCAGCAGGTGTACACCCTGGTCTGAGTTTGTTCTCATAAAACTACTTCTGGTTCCCATACAGTGACTCTTTACTGTACAATACTACTTTGCTGCCAGGAGCTAGTGCTCCCCTAGACCACCCTCCCCACACACCCCCTAAAAAAGAGAAATCCACTGTAGGAGGGCACTAATTCAAAAAGTCTCTGTACAAAGATACAGTGTGCAATCATTACCTACACGTGCTGGAACAACTATTCCCTTGATGGAGCTTTAATTAAATTGGTAGAAATCTACCATAACTTCCTCTTATTACTAAGGATATATAATTATGCTTGCCAAACAAATATAGCATTTAATAATTTTATAGATTTATCTGCTTATTCTATAAAAATGCATAAAGCTTATTTCATTTGCACTATCAAGCAAAAATACTAGCTGAAACATTACAACTACAGATACACTGCACTACATATGCACATGGAAATACTGTTGGCCAGTGTGATTATTAAATCATGGCAAGTGAAAGAACAATGGGAAATATGTTCATTCACATTAGCGTAACAGAATCTTTTACTGTTGATCAGAGCGAGAAGTTGATAGCTGTACAGAGTCCCCATTTCAGAGAACTTCTGTTTTGAGGTGAGGTACTAGGCACACAAACAGGTTGCTTTGGGGAGCATCAGGAAGCAGCTAAACATCTGACTGACACCTGCTCTGGCTGTTCTGCACACTGAGAAAGCTCAACTGGAATAGCGGCACTTTCGTTGGACCACAGGAAGTGAAATTCTTCTTTCCACCCAACTAGAACAGCACCAAAAGATGCACATCACACTTATGCCCACTACATTAGTTCAACTTGCTGTTATATGCCTCATTTTCTTTATAGTAGTATCATAAAAAAATGTGCTATTTAATTAAAATAAAAATTACAGAAGCACCACGTGCAGTCACAAAAAAACAGCCAATGTGCCTTGATACTGAAAGTTGCTTTCTACTTCAGAACAATGATACTTGAAATTAAAAGAAGTGTAATGACTGAATTATTAGAAGAAGAATCTTCAAGACATCCTTAGCTTTAATTTGCAAAAAAACAGATTGCCTCTGAAAACAGAAAAAATGGTGATGCAGAGGTTTGCACGCTCTTTAATGTCACTCCTTTTTAAGCAACATAAATCTTGACATAAGCAATAACTGGTTCTTAAAATTTCGTCCTCCCACATATCCTATAATTGAACTCTATCAAGCTGCAAATAACACTGGGTAAACCTGTATTTTTAGGGCCCACGGCCGCTACCTTGTTATTTCCAAAAAAAAAGCATAGACATCTCTTAAAAAAATATAGAGAGCTTTTCCATGTTTGCCTAACAAGTTTCTATTTAAATATCAACTCCATGTACTGTAAACATTAATTAATTAAACCCATGGATATTCAAGAATATCAATTATACGAGTAAAAGAAATAAAGCAGTTAAATAATTCTTGCAGATTGTTTTCCTCTAAGTTTGGAGGAGTCCAAATTACTACCGCATTATATGAAATATACTCACAGAGCTTTAAAAGATCACAATATTCCTGATTTAAATATTAACCCAGGTCAATATTTTAATCTTAATGCTATAGCTAGAAACTCATATAAAGTAAGAAATATTTTGCCATTGATGTCTCTTACTAAAAACCTTGCATACTATTTACAACTCCTAAGACAATATCTAACAGTATTTATACTTATGTGCCCAATGACTTTGCACTACGTATCCTGCATAAACATCTTCAAATGCAATTTGTGTCGGGTCCTTTTAATCATCTGAAGTACTGTCTCTCATCCACAGACCCAAAGAAACAGTTTGTACAACTAAAATATTGGCTCCACATAAGTACTTATCGTCATTCACTTAACAATATGCTGCTACTGACAACAGAAAGAAGAAAAGCTTCTTTTGGTTATTTTCAAGTTTTCACACTTTCCAGTTCATCCCAAAAAGTAGATATATATCTAGCAAAATCAATGCAGTTTGAAATACTGCAATGATTCTATGGATGCTTCTAAACCAATATCGTATTAAATAGAGATACAGAACAAATCTTGTTTACTTCTAAATTTGTGAATTAGCTTCTAAATCCCACTGAATTGCATATCTGCAGAAGGTTATACATTCTCAATAGAAGATCCTCTTTGATGAGATAAAGGAATATTAATCAAAAACCGTACACTAGCAGGAAATGTCACTGTTTCTGGAAAAACAGAACTGTTCTCACAGATGTCATAACCACAAGAAAGTATCCCAACACTTTCAGCAAACACAGGTAGCATGGCACTAACATGGATTTAATTTGGGACTTGAAAACAATCAAAAGGACAAGAAGTCAAATTTGCACATAATATACCCTCACAGAAAGATGGCAGATGCTTTAACAAGCTTTGTAAATGAGGTATAGTCCTGCACAAGCCTAGGCAGCATTTATTTATGACAGTCATACAACACACATCAGTTCCTTTGTAAATCCTACTGCTTAGTGGAAAGAATTGTACCTATTTGGATAATTCAAATCAAGTTAAAATAAACTGCTATAAAAACATTGTGTCTTTCAAGTGATACAAGAAAAATTGTCAGTTTAAATTAATTTAAATCATGGGTGCACAAAACTTTTCTGTTTGATGTGCAGGCAGTGCAAAACAAAAGCTAGTGGCTCTAGGCAACAACTGTCCCATCACTGCTTCCCTCTAATCCATGCACTGGATTCCTTCAGTCCATGAAGTTTGAGCTTGCCTCCCTGTAATTGTAACCTCACACAGTCTTTTGAAGTGAAACCTCCTATTACTCCTTCTTTTTGTTCTAAGGTATTTTCTTCAGTACTTAAGAGTAATGGAAGAAAGAATATGCTTTGCCAGACACTGAAAAAAAAACCAACAAAACCAGCCAGCATAGAACTGCACATTCAGCTGCTGCAACTTTGCCTAAGCTCTCTATGGAGCACTAACCATCTGAAAACATCAACTACTTTGCGAAGTGCTAACACTATTTTGAACAGTTGTATTGTAATCATTGGTGGCCTATCTACTATGTTCACCAAGATCATATCCAAAACATAACTATTCTCTCCAAAGCTTGTTTTTCACATTTATAGCCATCATTTCGTATTAGAATAGAAGTAATGATGCACCACAAGTGTGCACCACAGTATTCCTTACATCAGGCCTTCTCAGTACACCTTTATTCACACCTAAATTCTTTCCTGCCCAGACTTCTGCAATTCCCCATATGCCATATTAAATGCACGCATTTTTCATGAAGCTTGAACACTGTGGCTATATTCTGCTGCTTGTGCTAGTTAGCAAGGTTTTATCACCTCTCTTCTCCCCCTCTACCACACTCTTCTGCCACCTCCAGCACAGACTTCCTACAGCCACTGTCAGGGTAGCAATTTTAAAATGACATGCTGGTTTTCAGACTTGGTATAGGCAAACTCTCGCATTTTCTAAAATTCAAATATTCACCTAATCTCTTTGCATGCTCAGTTTGCTTCTTCTGTCTTGACTCGTTCTCTGTCTTCATCTTGCATTTGTATACAGCTGGGGACAGAGATCTCAACCTTTCAGTTCTCTTTAGTCTACACACACATCAAGAATATTTTGTCCCTTCTGTAAACAACAGGTTCCTATTTGAGGTAGCATTTAAGCACAAACTGCCCAAATTTTTGTGCACTCCTAGATTATAGGTGCCTCCTAATAGATTTTAGAAGACACTTTATAAAGAGCAGAAAGTAAAAGAAAAATCAAACTGCTTAATTACATTAATTTAACTATAATGTAGTGTTCACATACCAAATTCTGTTGTGAAAGAACTAAAAAAGCTGTGAAAGAAACTGAAACTATTGTTCTCTGTGAAGTAAAAAACCAGGAGGGGATTTCTAAAATCTCATAAATCTTGTATTTTCCTAATTGCTGCCAAGATTCAGGGGAGCAACTAACGGGCTTAAATGCAAGTCAATCACTAGTTGTCTGTTGTCTTTTTTTTCTTTTTAATTATTGAAAGCATAAAGCCAAAATGGTCATTTTCACTATTGCAAACTTTCTGGATTTAAGTCCTTACATGACTAAAAAGGATTCAAATATCACAGAAACACAGACTATGACAGAACCTCTATCTGCTCTGAAACAAGATCAAAGAAGTACTTCTAAGTGTATCCCTTCTTAGATATCATTTGAAAGCTGTTCCTAAAAGTCTGTGGTAGCAAGGATTACAGTTTATATTGGTCAACTATCAATGTATTTCTTACTATTTAGTCAGCTCTGACTGAGGTTCTCTCTTGTGATACCATGACCTCCTATGGAAGACAACCGTCTTGGTTCATGTAGCAAGTTCTTGCAAACTGACTGCTATATTCTGCATTCTCCTCTTCAATCCATCTTCTCTGTTCTGGATGGATCAAAATTTATTATGTTTTCTCCATCTCCTGGAAGTCTGTTGCTTTCCTTTGAATTCTAACTTGTTTGTATCCCCAGAGCTTTGTCTTTCAACATAGACATTATTTTGGCTACGGTCTCATCAATGGTGAAGAGAGGGGAATTGTTTTTTCATATTTCAACTGCAATATTTCTGTTATTAAAACTTTTGCCATACTTTGACTTGTTTTGCCATCCCTTACTTTCCCTATATCTGATTCTGCATGACTTATACCTACTTATTTCTGATTTTACATTTGCACACGTATTCAGCATTATTTGCCATACTTTGCTTGGTTTGTTACAGGTAACTACTGCAGTTTATCAAGATTTTTGACTTACATACCTTCTTTGCAACTTCTCTCTTACTTGGTGGCATCCACTGACTTTTGTACGTGTACCCTCATGTTTTGCACTCTCTTCCATGAAAGACGTGAAATATAAGCAGCCAAAGAAAAGCTCTGCATGTGCTGTTAAGTTCAAGAGCAAATCACTAATAATTATTCTTTGACACTGTTCACAATTTAAGTGAGAGTTCCTGTCTATAAATCATCATTGCAGCTCCCAAACTGAGCAGAAAATCCTGAAATAGTACAGAAAAAGGAAGAAGAGCATAAAAGGGGCACACAAGAAATGTTCAGTTTATCAGCAGAGACTACAGTAATGATGGACAGGATTATTGGTAACCCTTCTGAATGACCGAGGGAAGAGAATTTGGGAGAGACTCTCATAGGCACAGAGGAAGCACACAAGGGCATGGAGGGAAAATGCATGTCCCACTGCCAAGCAGTCCTGCCACACTGCAAGCTTACTGCCTCCTGGGAAGCAGTTCTCCTCACCACCCACGATGGCAATACAGCACACCTAGACATGGGCGCAAGCACACAGCACTGGGTCTGGGAGAAAGAAGCAGCAGCAGGCAACCAAAACCCCCTACTGACTGGGAGGGAGAGGGCAGCCCCCAGAGAACGAAAGTTTTGAACAAAGAAGTCAAGAAGAATTTCATCAAATCCTACTGCTTAGGCTGTAACTAACTTCCAGAAATGTTCCTCAACTGCTGTGTTCCTGCTCGGCACTGTTAATGCAGCTGTATAAAATGTTTGATCATAGTTTACCTTCTTACAGTCACTAGATCAGCCTAAAGTGCTCACATCATTTATAATTTCCCTCTGGCTCTAATGGTTAGGCTTTTTCTAAGGAACATCTTGAGGTTTGTTTCACACAAGCTATAACTCATTTTACATCTCACCATTTCTGATTATTTTTTTACATGGTACATTTTTTCAGTTACTCTGCATTACATAACCTTCACCCTCCTTCTTTCATGTCATGTTTTATGTCCTGTATGCAGATTTTAAAACATCCAGAATGTTACAAATATATTACTAGGCCACCCTTCACACAAAAAAATGTCTTTTTAAATAAATGAGTTACTCTAAAAGGGTTTTGATCAGTGAGACTCAGCATCTGTTTTCAAGTTACTTTTAGTCAGAAGAAAATTATTTCATGAATTTTAAGTAATATAAGCAATATAAAAATCATTATAGCAAAAGCAAAAGAAGAGTTCAGAGCCTGATGCTTTTCTTAAAGACAATGAGACCATGCTGCTGACTATAATGAAATCCATTTCAGCTTCCAAATTGCTAAAGGACAAAATTTATGCAATTACTCACATTAAAACATAATTATCTCTTCATACTATTATTAAAATGATGCTAACTGATAAAATGAGAATTTAAGCTATTTTGTATTTTATAAACATTAACATTTCATGAGTATAACCTATTTAGAATTACATTACATAGGAAATTTATGCTATGTATGATAGCTTCTACTGAGGACTCGTGAAATGTTTTTGACTTCAAAATAATAATTGCAATTCTTTCTAAAATTATCTGGGGACAATTATTCTTGAATCCCTAGGGTGTAATATCATCCTGCTG
>NW_008661155.1:7469-23533 GCF_000695815.1 Acanthisitta chloris
ATTACAGTATCTATCTGTACTTCCTCTTTCAAAGTTTAAGCAGATTTGTCAGACAAAGGCTTTTTCTAAATGTGACAATTGTGAAACTACACAAGTATATGTACAGTATCTGGATCTTTTTATTTTTGTTGTTAATGGTTAACTGAACAATAGCCTTTTAAGTCATGTTTCATAATATACTCCCTTCAAAAAGATTCTAGAGTGAATAGAAACCAGCAGTAGAGAACTACAGGACTACCTCTCCTTTCTTTTCCATAAAGAGGATTCACAACCCACTTTTCACAGACTTTATCTTGAGGAACAAGTATATAACAATGAGATTGAGAAGGAGAAAAGAGCTAAAAGAAACCCTTCCATGCAATCAGAAAACAAAGCAAACTAGCCTGTGGGAGAAAAACACTCTATTAATGAAATTCACTGCATCATTTATTTCTAACTAATAATTCCCTGAAAAGTCAGAGTTACACTTAATTTAATACTCTATTAATTCTAACTTATGCAGTCAAAAATGTACAGAATGGATCACTTCATGCCCAATTTCATTTCACGATGATTTAAGTATCTCTTAAAACAACTACATACTTGAGAAGCAACACGGTCTTTCACAACAAATAATATTATATCTGATATTTTCATCTTAATAGGAGACTGCAGAAACTACTAGTAATATGAAGTCCTATTGTTTCTAACACACCTATGCATCCAATCCTTACAGAAAAGAAGCATGTTTGTGCTTTAGAGAATTGTAGAATCACAGAATGGTTTGGGTTGGAAGGGACCTTAAAGATCATCTAGTTCAAACCCCCTAACATGGGCAGGGACACTATCTTCACTAGACTGGGTTGCTCAAAGCCTCATCCAGCCTGGTCTTGATTACCTGATGCTGTGCATCCAGTCCAACTCAGAGCCACATAGGCACAAGTCTTCTAAGCTCTTGTTAATTAGAAATTCAGCTGAATTTTGAAAGCACTGTCTATACAGCCAGGAGAGTGCTGGCCCCAAGAAGTTATACTTTCAGATACCTGAAACAGTGTCTTCAGCAGCGCTGAGCATTAGTATCATTCTGCTACTGAAAAAAAGCTGCTTTGCAGTAGGCTTTTACATTTGGCATTTTAAACATACACACACGCTTTCTCAGACTATTTTTGGACTGTGATAACTGGATTAAATTCTGCAAACGACAAGATATATGCCTTTATACACAAAGTAGCCTGAAGTGAGTCCAAATATTTTAATAACACATGTAAGATGGCACATAGAACACATACACTGGTGTTCTCTTTATTATCACTAAAAATGACACATTAACGTTAGCATCAACCTTGTGCTTCTAAAAGTAGAGTCCCGAAAGCTGTATGAAGTATTCCCTTAGACCATGTAGCTTCCCAAAAATGCTTTGGGTAAGCGTTTGAATCATTAGCCCAGGACACACATACTGGTGCCATCCTGACATTTTCATTACAGCAGGAGTACTTGAAGGCTAGCAGGCTTAGTGGGGCTTCAACAGTAGTTACTGCAGTGGCTACTCAGGTCTTTGAGACCTGTGATTAACTGAGTTATCTTGGCATGTCTGTTTTGGATTTGGCTTTACAGCAGCATAAAATAATATTGTGACTGTATATTCCTATAAATGCATCTGCAAGAACAATGAAGTGTGGCAAAAATGGACATATATATGGAAATTCCAAATAGAAACAAATTTTGAAAAATTTCTATAGATGAGTGTACCATTTTCAAACAACAGACATATAAATATTCAAAAACAAGCATGTGGCTATGAAATGCATTCAATTTCCTATCTTAACAACACTATAACACTTAGAGCTCTGAAGTTGTGTAAGCTAATGACTTCATCTTATTCCTAAAAGTTTTAACATTCTGCAACATTCAGCAAAATGTTATTTTTAAAGAAAAATTCATAAGATAAAATATAATACTCCTAAAGCAGGAGCACATCTTTCACAATCTGAAGCACTAAAACTACAATTTAATACGGAATGTCAAAGAATAAGAACTATAAAGATGCACAGAAATAATAAAAGGTCAAGGATGTCAAAGAGTACTGCTCTATGTTTATTATGGAATCATTTTGTCAGCTAACTCATCTTTTTTTAATCATTAATGTAGTCTTAAAGTTGTAATTTGTTGTTGTTCTGCTCCATGGTCAGATATTAGATTCTTGAAAAGCATGCTTCATAGAGCTTCAAACAGCCTTGTAATGTGGGCTTGGCTCTCACACTTCATAAACACTACACACTGCATTGTGTGTCTGATGCTGCAAGTACAGTCAAATATACATCACGCATGATGAATTAAACACACTTTTTTGAGCGGACATCTATTCTTGCCAAACAATTCAGGAATAATACTAAATAGTTTAAACAGACAGAACTCTGGCCTGAATTCAAGAAAAGCAGCAAGATGTTAAAAAAATATCTCAACAGAGCTGCCTTTTCCAGACAAAGAGCTTTTTTTTCCCCTCTTGGCACAGAGGTTTGGGATTGAAGCCAAGGTGCTACTTATCAGCTGTTTGACATCAGGGGAGGACTGCGTGCGTCAGTGGACCCAGTAGGGACCCCTGGCTTATGGCATGCACCATGTGGTTCTTATCTTATCAGTGTGCAGGGTCTGGCACTTCAACCTCTGCAGTGTGAAAAGAGAAAAAAAAAAAGGGGAAGGAAGGAAGGAAGGTGTGTATAACTGGGAGGGAGGAGGTCAAATGGGACTGGTGAGCCAGGCTGGACTGCAGAAGAGAGCCCTGATTATACTTTGGCCTACTGCGCTGCGTATGGTCACAGAAAATCCTCAAAGTTTTCTCCTATTTTCCCCACATGCTTGTAGAAGAGAGGAACGACTTCTTCTCACCCAGGTTCAGAGACAGCAGAACAATGTGTGTGTCAGATGGACAATGCTCCCATTCACATACAGCTGATAGAGAGGCTGCTAGAGCAATGAAGAATAGGACATACTCATGAAAAAGCTTATTAAGGTAAGCACATCCTCCAGGAAACCTCTGAACCAGAGCAGTTTCTTCTTGCAAACAAGATTTAAACAGTCCAGATTATTTCTTCAAATGCGCAGCTTCAGCAAGATTTATTATAGCAAATTATTCTCATGGACAAACAAGCCTTATGATACAGCACAACTCCAAGCCTAAAACTTGATAACACAAATGAACCTTTGTATTTAGTATTTAGAAAAACATTCACCCAGGAAGGCAATCATCAAGTAAAACATCTGCTTTCCAAGGTTCATTCCAACTGAAAAATTAATATAATTACTCAGAAAAATATTATTTGTCTTACCCTACCCTTCCTACACAAAGTGTATGAATCAGACAGCAAAATAAAAAGTCACATCCTTCAGATTAATTTCCTTAAATTAAGCACTATTCTACCTATAAAGATGCATCACAAGATATAAATTACAGGAGAAAATGAGAAGCTGTTAAAGTATCTGTGGAAATTAATGGATATGCACCCCTTACCAATCTTTATAATTAATTCCAGATATTTTCCTACAAAAACTTTTCATCTTAAACTGCAGTGAGCCAAACTAAAATTGCTACAGCACAAAAGAGAATGTCTCAGCACTTGCACAGCAACCTTGTTTGCTAAGTATTCAGCAGAGCTCCAAGAACATCTCCTTGCTGAGAACCAGGACTGGGCAGCCTGTCATGGAGTTCTATTAACTCTTAACAAGGTTCTAGTTTTGTTACTTCAAAACACTGCTTTCATAAACTGTATCATCAACAATTGTTGTTTTGCTACATACAACCATCCTATGCTTCAAGTTTCATTTCTCATGCTGTGTCAACTTTCTGACACAATAATAGTGTCTAGCCTGTGGGACAATCATTCACCTGAGGAGGTAATTCCAGTACAGGTAGTAAACTTTCATCTCCAAATATGACCTATTTATTAGGTAAATACCAATAATCATAAAATCATAGAATCAGCTGGGTTGGAAGAGACCTCAAAGATCATCGAGTCCAACCCTACCGTGGTCACTAGACCACAGCACTAAGTGCCACATCCAGTCTCATCTCGAAAACTTCCAGAGACGGTGAATCCACCACCTCCCTGGGCAGCCCATTCCAACACCTGATTACTCTCTCCATAAAAACATCTCTTCCTAATATCCAACCTAAACCTCCCCTGGCAGAACTTGAGCCTGTGCCCTCTTGTCCTCCTGCTGGTAGCCTGGGAGAAGAGACCAACCCCCACCTGAGTACAACCTCCTTTCAGGGAATTGTAGAGGACGAAAAGGTCTCCTCCGAGCCTCCTCTTCTCCAGGCTAATGTATTCTTACAAAAAAACACAACATAAAAATTTATTATCAAGGGTTCTAACATTTAAAAAACTATCTCTAGAGTGAAATACATAACCACTGGTGTGCTATGAAAATCTATGAAATTGCCATGATATCATATTTTTTCTGATTCTGATTGATATTTGTCTTTTCATATTTGTTACTTTATTTTGGTCAACCAGGTTGTTGGTTTATCAGGTTTAGGAGACAGAGAAAATAGAATCAGACACCTGAGGAGAAATATTACCTATAGACACTACTCTGTAGCCTAATCTTTACAGATAAATTTCTGCACTTAGATGAAGCCACAATTGCACTCATCTCAAAGGCCTATGCATAGTGACTGAAATACCGAATCAGTGGCTTGCAGAGCATGCCATTTCCCCTTGAGTTAAATGATAAATATAGAGTTGTTGGTAGTGATCAAAGATCACTCCATGTGGGATCATGTGTTTCTCTGTGTCCCGTGACTTACAGCAGAAGCTATGTTTTAGATCCTATGACTTTTCACTCTTTCTACTTCAATTAGAAAACACAACTGACAAATGAATAGTAAGTGTAGCTACAGATCTATGACACACCAACAAACACTGGATGTGATGCTTCATTAGCCAAGAAAAACAGACGCACACATGAAAAAATAATGTGCATCATCTCTGAAGACCCTGTCACATTACATGGTTGCTCGAGTACAAAAAAGGGTCTACCTTGTATCTGCACTTTGCAACTCCCTTTCTTCTTCCTCGTTGTTTTTTTTTTAACAAGACAAGTATCAAAATATCAGTGCACATATACAATATCAAATAATTTTATACAAGTCAATTTAAGTGCTAAACTTAAACTTAAGGTGTATATCAATGCCTTGCCAGCTAACACAATTCAGTAATTTTTTTGCATAATGAAATCAGATCACAGGCTCTACTCAGTGAATATAAATAGTATGTACCATTCAAGTGTGTATTTCTTTAAGTACGAAGGCTGATTTGTTTTTGTAATAATGAAAGTTCAAAGCTACCTTCAAATTAAGTCAACAATGAACGTCATGTTCAGCTAACACATTCCTCCACCCCTGAAGTCCTGCAGAACCAACACAAGCCTTGAAGAACAAACCACATGACACTTTTTGGCTTTCAGAGAGAAAAAAGAGAAAAGAAAATAAGGTAGAAGGGGAAAGAAGAAGAAAAAGGAGGGTTTGTTCATTGTGAATTTTTTCCTAGAAAGTAACAGAAAACTAGAATTCAAGTTTTTTACAGAGAAAGGGTTACTGTTCACGCTGTTCATAGTCAATTAAGTAGTTCCTCCAACTTCTATCCCAGAATACGAAACAAGAACAGGTTTAAAACTTCTGGACAGCTCAGTTTGGGACAAGAACTCTGGATCCAGACTGAAGGCAATGTAGCCCTCTGAAAGAAGGTACTTCAGACATTTCTTACTGTGGCTAGATTCCTTTTCAAGTGAAGAAATGTTCTACCAATCATAACACAATTCTAAAAGAAGAAATTGTGATGACACATCAGCCTAAACACCAGAAAGAATAAAAAAAACCCGACCCTCCAGTTTACAGTGTGGCCTGCTAGAATCACTCAGATGAGAGTATTGGAGAGGCACAGCACAGTTAGCAAGCTCATTTAAACACGATCAGTCATTCAACACAACTACTTGAAGCTGCAATCCTTGAATAAAGATCACCAAATTTCACAAGGAGATGGCAGTTCCACATGAAAACCATTGATTTTTAATTTAAACTACTTCAAAGTACTTGTTGAAAAATAGCATCCAAGATGGCAGATGAAGGACTTTTTTAAGGGAGAAAAATTGCTTAATTTTTTAATTTTAATATACAACTGTAAAGATGTTACATTTTTTTCTGAAATTTGAAACAGACCAAAAGCAAATAAGGATTATTTTATACTCTTCTTTACTGAAAGAAAGAAAAATTATACATGAATAGTTAGGAGATTTCATTCTTTGATTTTGGTCACAAGCTACATAAGGACAGGGGGGAGATGGAATACATGTTATTTACTCAACTACTGAATGTTTATGCAACAAAGCCAAATTTCAGGATGAAAAAGAGGAACAGTTCTTTGGTAATCAATAACCTGAGAATCAAAAAATTAGTATCCTAATTCTTGCATTTGACCATGGAACACTGCTTCTGTGTTCAAACACAATATACTCCTTATTACTGTATCTGTAAAATAAATATGATACTTGTCATTCGAACTTTATCTTTATCTTAGGGTGATATCACAATACTTACATGCTATTTCTACTATGTATGGAGTAAAGATGCTTAAAGATAATCACATTTTAAGAATATTTGTTTGTACCCTGCACATCCTGAGCATCCTGTTTCGCAGTGTGGCCTTGACCTTGACCATGTCCACTAAAAATACTCAAACAAAAACAAATAAATAAATAAAACCAGCACCTTGCCATTGTTCATTCTTTTATAAGCACTTTTATCAATTCCTTCACTTTCCATTACCATTTTCTCCAGTTTTCAAACTGCTATGCAAAAAGTTGATAAAATTTGAAATTAAGACTTCCCAATCCCCCTGTGAGATGCATGAAGTGGCTACCAAACTCTCCTGTCTTAATTAGAGAAACCACATCAGACATTAAGGCAACACTGTTTGTTTGACTCTCCGATGTAATTCAGTTCAGCAGCTTTATATATGGAAATAAGAAAGTGTTTGGATACCAAAATTGCACATACTATATAAGTCAGAAGTAAAAGAACTAAGAGAGCAAAAATGGCCAAACCAAAGGATTAACATTCCCCAGCTAATGAAGTGTCACAAGAGTTAACAACCCCATATAGTACGAATTGTTATCTTATCCAAAGATAAGGCATGTCCACAGCTAGAAGAATGATTCAGTATATGAAATTTGTTAAAACACTCCTTAGCATGAGATTCCTCAAAAGATCATAGCACGAAAGGTATGCACTTGGGCAAACACAACCTCAAAAGTCCATAGAAAGTGCTCAAAATATATTAAGAGGTCAAACTATGAACATGTGCTCTCTTGAAAACTAATGTAATTCAGGTTTGTTCCCTCTAAGTGTTCATTTTTACCCACAGAGATCCTGGTTAGCTTTGGCAAGACAAACAGCTGTAGGGCTGAACAAAATAATGACACAATTATTTGTGTATAGAAGGAATTTGACTCTATTTAATGACCAAGTTGAACTTTATAGTTCTTTTTAAATATCAATGATGTAAAAGATTCTAAGAAAAGGAATTACTGAATGTTTTACTCTTCCTTGCATTCCATCGTGGACAATACCACAGAAGTAGCAGAAAAGAATCTACTGTGCAACGATGTTAACAATCCTGACAGCATGAAAGTCTTGCAGGAAAAAACCACAAACCTTTAAATAAAGAACATAAAAAAAGGAAGCTTTTAGGCAGACTCAGTAATACCTATACAAACTTACATTTTGATCTTCATTGAACTAGTGAGACTGTCCCATGGGACATTAGCATGGGAAATTAAGCGCATTATAAGGTACATTTGGGTTATGCGAATCATCTATCCATCAGTATTTAGGAAAAATGTTTATTCCTCAACTGAATTCAATACAATTCCCTTGATGGGATACATTCAAGAAAACATCATAGACACATTCACAGTTATGACCATGGCTTTTAATTCTAACTAAAATGAAATTACAGATTCTCTTAACACCTATTCCTACTTTCTCAAGAGGAATATAGTTTATAAATATGTTTAGAAAGTTAGAAGTCCAAACTAAACATCTTGCTTCAAGGCAATTTAAAAAAGACTCAAAGAGCTCTCAATACCAAGACCATTAGCTGTTCAGTCTTCTGGTAACTCTTTTTTTCCACCTTAACAAAACCCCTTCTAAAACAAACAACGCTGCCTTTACTTCACCACTGTCAAGTAATAGAGGTAGTTGCAGACCTACATACTCCATTACCTGACTTTATATTGCATTAAACCAAATTAAACTCTTCTGGAAATTTTGACCTTGTACACCTTAGAAAGCTTTGACAGGGAGAGGGGCACGGGGGGGAAGGACACGCAGAGTGCAGAATAAATCAACTAGACTCTTGCTAGCAAACAAAGTGCTCCACCAGAACACTCCCAGTTTGTTGCCTTTGCTTGAGCAGTCCTCACAACATCAGCTCTGTTCAGCTGAAGAGATCTGGCCTTTTTTGTGGGCACTCCTTCACCCCACATGCTGCCAGAAAACATTTCCCTTCAGGGAAAATTTTTCCAGGATAACCAAAGCTGATGCAGCACCCTGCAGAAGATGCTTATATCCTCTCAGGGAAATGTAGCCATTAGCAGTCAGCTCCAGAAAGCTCTATTTCAACTTGTGACTGTTTCATCTCATTTTTCCTAGATATGTAAAACACAATGACATAGAGAAAGCCATAAACTCTCAAAGAAAAGACATAAACAAAGAAAAGACATAAAAATTCCCTATGCAAAGACAAAATAAAATTTTTGTCATTAGTAAAGCAACTCTTATTAATTGCCTCTATTAATTGCATCAATTAGTCTCATTCTGCACAAGCATTTGCTCTACCTGATTCTTAAGAGTTCTCAGTGATTGGATGATCTGACATGATTTTTTGCCAGTTTTATTTACAACCTTCTGCCCAGAAGCTCCAGAATAGCTACAGCAGATCACCCAGTACCTTACTGGATGCCCTAAGTGGTTATACCACCATAATTCAAAATGACACTGGGCTGCTCACTTCAGGGGCAAAGTACAATGTCAAAATTCACTCATGTACCTTTTTTTTTTAAAAACAAATACACACAGGGATTGTACTGTCCACAGTGATCCCTGGATTGAGAGTTCAAGATTTATCCAGAACACTAGAACACTCGTTTCTGCAAAGATGTTCATTGCCTGCTCACCACTGGAGAAAGGGTTTTACTGACACAGGTACATGAACATTCCCAGTCCTAGTACACTAGAAAAAGGCTTTTTTTTTGTTCATAAACCTGTCAGTAGATTTACCAGCAGACTCCAGTTTTTGAGTGGGGAGAGACATGAGATTATGCTTACAGAATAAAACTTATGCTCAGAAAAATGTTTCCTGTGCTGAAGCCTAGAACTCAAAACCTGCAAACATGTGTCCAATTTTAAGTATTACTGATTTCAGCAGGCATATTCACATACCTAAAAAATTTTAAGTGACTCCCACACACAAATGTCTACAGCCTCACTGAATTGGTGAAAGGCATCAAAAT
Organism: Acanthisitta chloris; assembly: GCF_000695815.1. NCBI lineage: Eukaryota > Metazoa > Chordata > Aves > Passeriformes > Acanthisittidae > Acanthisitta > Acanthisitta chloris. The sequence continues at coordinate 17,019 of NW_008661155.1, forward strand.
TGTTGTACAGAGATGACTCTTCATCTCCAAGTTTTAAAATAAGAAATCTTGCAGGCTTTCTAAAGTATTTTTAAATGGGAAATTTAAGAACTTCACCTAGAGAAACCTAGGCACAGAAGTGCAATCTTGTTGTTCTGTAGTAATACCAGGGATTTTTTGCTTTTTAAAGTACCCTTGCTCTTAGAGAAAACACTCAGGATTCCATGTGACTTTGTTTCTTAGAAGGTTGGCCCTTCCTCCTGAATCAGACTGGGGCAGATAATCCAAAACTGGGCCAAGAGGCAGCAGCAAGGATTTCTCCCTGAAAGGTAAGCCTTCTCTGCACTGCAGCACTGCCCCTTTTCTTCTCCAGATAGATAAGGCCTTGTCTGCATGAGCCTTTGAAAGGCGTCAGCCTTCCAGCCACAATAAAACTAACAAACCCTTACCCTTTCAGACCTGAATCTTCTGGTGGTTTGTCTTTGGTTTGCAGGTTGTTTTATTTAAACTGAGTAACAATTAGGTAGAAGTAATCAACACATTTGTTATGCATGTTTCAAGCAGTAACCCCAGGCTCAAGTGTCTGGTTTATCCAAAAGGATTTCAAGGCAACCCACAAGTGTTTGTAGCAGGAAACAAACATTTAAAGAGCGTCCAGATGATTCTTTCAAACATGTTGACAACCTTGAGAAAGTAGCATGTAAACAGTCAAATTGCAGGTCTGGTGAGGATAAATGCACATGAAACCATTTTGGGAGGCAGATGGCAGTAACCAGTTTGGCCTCTAAGGGACTGGCCCAGCGTCATGCAAATGACAAGACCCAAGGAGCCCCCAAAGGTTCATTTAAACTTTTAATAGATGCTTGAAGCTAGTCACATCCTTGACTTCACATGCCAACTCATTCATCCACTAAAAAGCCACAGCCCTTTACACAGCGGAAAGTATACTGTGCTAAGAAATCCCAGGCTGATATAGGATACCTCATGACAAAAAAAAGTTAAAAGAGCTAGTCTCGCATCTTAACAAAGAATTTTTTTAATGTTAAAGCTATTGATATTTCCATGTGAACAATTTGCAAGCAGTTGAGTTGAATTCAGGCCAAGTATGCTGCTCAGCAAGTCCCTATAAATTAGTGGAAAGTACATGTACAAAATGACAACAGAATTCAACTTAAAACATACAGGATTTTAAACAGGAGACAAGCTTTAATTTTTAGGTTATTCCTTTTTGGATGTAAGACAAAGAATAAAAACAATACTCAGAATCTGAAAATTATAAGCCATATTTCATAAACTGACAAATGGTCTTTAAAGAGGGATTTTTGACTCCTCAAACACTGAAACTGTAGCTAACTACATGCTTTAGTACCATCTAGTCTTTTAGAGGTTATTCCCACTGCTTAAAACTAGAGGCCTTATTTTCTCTTTCCTTTGTTGTACATAGCCTTGTTATTCCACCCATTTTTCCCTTCCCTCCTTGACAGATAAATCTATTATTACCTATTATAAGGGGCAAACAGAGCTTGGATATTTTGGAAATGTGAAAAACCGACAACAGAAGAACCTGATAACGGGTGGCAAGACAAACATAAAACTGAGTAGCTCCAGGTGAGTCTAGTCATGGTCTGGAATGTTTTCCAATGTCTGGAACACAGAGAAACTAATAAAAATATCCAATATTTCTACTTTATACATGCAATTCTACACATAAAACGGGGCATCAAATGAAACACACCAGATAACTGTTTATAAATGCAACTCGAACACATACTATAAGATGTATTTTCTGCCTAATTCTAAAAGCTCTAAAGATGACAATATGACCCTCTTGTTTGAGATTTATCTTAGCTCACCATCCTCATTTAAGAAGCCACAAGAAAGCCATCACTGTATCCCTGCCTTCTCAGTTACATCAATACAACAGAGAACACACCGTATACAAGATTTTTAAGTGGCAAGTAGAGTTAACTGATGCAGTACAAGCAAAGCCCAGGTTCTTAGAAGCAGCAAACAGCTAACCTGTACAGCTTTAGCCAAGCTGTTTGCTCCCTGCCTTCCCGAGCCCAAAATGTTAACATAAACATGTACTGCAAACACTGTCCTTTATTCAAAATAACTCAGTTTGAGCTTAGGTAGTATCAGTAATAACTTTCAGTTCCAAGTCTAGGCTGTCTCCAGCCTCAAGCAAGGAATGGAAAGCTGCTTGTTAAACATATATAAGTTTATTAAGAATTAAGCATATGTGCTTAACTACACTTAGATACTTTAAGACTCCTTTTAATCAGTCTTCTCCTACACGAATGTTCCCACTTGCAAACAAAAAATTATCACCTAGAGCATATGTTAAGAGACAAAGATGATGCCTAAATAAAACTGTGTTCAGCTTTATGCATTTTAACAAAGAGGAAACTTTTTCAAAATTAAAAACATAAAGTTAGACTTTTATCTAGTCTATATTTGACACCAATTCTGATTCAGTTTGTGTTCTTAAGGTCTCATATTAATCAGTCCCATGGAACATCACTGATAACGCTAGAACAAAAAAAAAAAAAGAGTTAAAATAATTTATAGAAATTAAAATCACCATTAGCATAAAACAGTAAAAAATAATTTCTACCTATTACTATTTTATGGATGTGCATTTGTAGATTTTTTGCAGTTAATAGGATAAACAGCTTTACCAAATACAAAATTGGAGTCCACCTTGACAGCAGAGCTGTTCAAGTGTTTGAAAAAAATTAGTGCGGCAACATCACCACAGACACCACATTCTTAGGGCCATGATTTCTTTTGCTCATTTTTTTTGTATAATAAATAATTATACCTCTCACTCACACATTCCCCACTTAGTCATAACAGATTATTACCTTCACCCCAATGTTCAGTCCCCACACCCAGCTATGACTGTTCTGCAGCTGAAAGGCATCAATATTGTACAATCTTACAGAAAAAAACAACATTACACATCTATCAAATTTTTCACACAAGAATGACTTATGTGTTCCTTTTTCAAATACATTATTAAAATTCCAATTACATACAGAAGAGAAAAATTAAGACTAATAATAATTAGAATCACAAAGTCTTTACAAAAAGCATACAGTATGCATGTCCAGTATAGCATGCATGTACTGTGTGGCTCTATGGATTAGAAGGACGGAGCACTAAAAAGTTCTTTGGAAAAATACTGGCAGTTTCTCTACAAAACACATTACTACTTTTTAGCTGATGTTCCTAAGCCTCCACACATACATCAGTAGTGCATAACAACTGCAGAGAGAATCTGGGAAAACATACATTTTAAATCCTATGTTTTCTGCTCTGATCCATAGATTTATGTTGTTATGATTAAATCCACAGTCCTATACAGAAACACAACTAGTCCACACTAGTTGTGGAGAAAATTGCCAATAGATAACAAAAGATTGAACATGAATGCTCTTTAAACATAAAACAAGAGCTTAATTGAAGTTTCCATTTATTAATGGAAAAACTATATTACAAAGACATGCATTAAAACCAACATGAAAATCACTTCTGCTATCACATATCATGAATATTTGCAGTCAGGTCTCTGCTGTACCTGGTGGCATCAGCAGAACCTAAAGCAGCAGAAGGAATGCAATTCCCTATCCTTTAGTTGGGAGTGATGTCAGCAGCGGTTAGAGGAAAGCAGTAACTCTTCAGGCTTTGCTCATGTGAGGAAAAAGCCTTTCAATTAGCATTTAAAATTAAAAGCTGCAGCATTATTTAATTAAAATAATGTGGCTATTTGGCTTCACTCCAGCTATAGTTCGTAAAAAATCCTTTCCTTCAAGTAGTCAGAGGCCTCAGTTCATCTGTATCCTTCTCATTGCATAAGGAGAAGGGCAGAAGCACTTAAAATACAATGAGAAACAAACCTCACAGTCAGCAGGAAAAAAAAAAGGAAGATCCTTTCAAAGTCTTTTGGGAGAGCTGAAATTATTTTCAACTCATTAACTTGAAATTAGAACCCAGACCGACACTTTGTAAGATTGCTTGTGTCAGAAAAAAAGCCTTTTTCAGTTAATTGAAATTTTCACTGTTCAAGACAAGTTAATCAAAACATTTTCAGCCAGTGAAGTCCAGACTTAGAGATACATAGTTCAAATTGTTTCAGAAATGGTATGGGAGAGCTGAAATTATTTTCAACTCATTAACTTGAAATTAGAACCCAGACCGACACTTTGTAAGATTGCTTGTGTCAGAAAAAAAGCCTTTTTCAGTTAATTGAAATTTTCACTGTTCAAGACAAGTTAATCAAAACATTTTCAGCCAGTGAAGTCCAGACTTAGAGATACATAGTTCAAATTGTTTCAGAAATGGTACAATAATGGGAGGGGGCAGACACAGAGAGAGAGGGGGAAGCGTGCAGACACGAGAAAAACAAACCACAACAAGTACCAATAATGTCAAACTTAACAGTACCTCAAGCAGTCAACCAAACAATTAACAAAATGTTTGTAATTCCTAAAGTAATTAGTAAAAAATGTAATAGGATTTTAGACCACGCTAGAATAATGTTATCCTTTTTCAGTGTCTGATTTTCAGATGTGAAACATGAAAACACACATTTGTAAAATGCAAGGTTATTGAAACATGTAAGCAGCAGATCATGCCTGACTACTCACTTTATACACCTAACAGCACTTCCAAATGCATCATGCACATATGTTTGTTTTCAAAGTTTGTATGGTGGTCAAACCTGAACCACTTCAACATGTATATCCTCAGTAAGTTCAAGCATCAGCTTTTGATTGAAAGCTTTGCTCAAATAAAATTTCAAAAAAGAAAAGAAAAAAGAAAAAAAAAAAGGTCACTGCCATCATTCCTTGTTTCTCCTCTCCCTCAGAAAACCATATTAATGCAAATTCCCAAAATAGCTGTTCTAGGCCACAAGAAAAGCCTGGGAATTGCTTACCTAAAGTGGACTAAGTTTTACAGGGCAACGAGCATTTAAACCAGAAACTTTGAGTGGAAACCATGATGAAGCCTTAATTATAACATTTTTGTTAATAAAAATAGATTTGCTCTCGAGAAAAAAATTCCATTTCCCCTTCTGACATCATTTTCCCATGAGATCTCGAGGATGTTCTAATGGCCAAACCACTCAGTAGGAACCAACAATTCCACATGTCCCATTCTGATACCCATTAGAGACTTCTTCAGACTGATTGTCAGGGAGGCCAGTTTCTTTTCCATTTAGGTTCACTCTGTGTTATGGAAAAAGAAAAAACAATTTAAAAAAAAAAAAAAACCCTTGGAATTCTGAGGAGAGACTTCCTAAGCAGGGAGAAATGTAACATTTGTGGCTACATTAAACAATGTGTGTTTAAATGTCTCCATTTTCCACCTGTAAAATGGTCTACTATAGTCTTTGTGTTAAAAGGCTATAGTAACAAGTTTGACCAGAAAAACATGTATAGCAAACGGAGAGAGTTATGATCTTTACTGCCATTCACTTATTTTCCGAGGTTTTTTTCCTTGGAACTCTTTCACATGGAGATGTGATTGTTGAATATCGTGATTAATCTATGGTGAATAATTCCATTAGTCAATCAACCAAGCAAGAACATAAAAGCAAGCAGACATTTCTCGGGTTTTTCAGTCAGATTGATCAAATAAGCTGTTATCGCGTCAGGATGCAAAAATCCCTATCATGCTTAGATGGTTAAAGTCAGTTGAATTATTTTATGTCAGGAATTTGCTGCTTCTCTTTTTTTTTCTTTTTTTTTTCAATCACTAGCCTTTTAAACCTAGGATATTTTGATAAGTAAGCAATGATTAACTGCTACTGTCTTACAGCAAAGATTATTTCTGCCAGAAAAGCTGCAAGCTTAGTTCAGATTCCTTCAAAACTAAATAAAAACTTTTCAAATATATTTTGTTACCTTAAAGTTATCTTCTCATATAGTTATTAGAAACTAACTAGACTCAAATACTTAATAAATATAGCTAGTAATAATATAAGACAGGAATCAGAACTACCTAAATTCCTCAAACGTTACATTATTTCAGAACACTTAACATTAAAATGTTATTAAAAATATGGAAAGTGTTTTCCCTACTCACTACTTAATATAGCTCACAGAATTCATAACATTGGTATAATTTGTATTTCAAGCAGCTGTAATTGTCTGGCTATTAGCTTTTATTTCATGCCTTTTTTTTAAACACATGAATGCCAAAGTCTGTTACTAATGTGCTAGTTTGTATGCTTGGTGACTGAAAAGAAGCAACATTTGTAAAATATGACACCTGTTATAAACTCAAGATTAACATTTAACTGTGAACTGATAATCAACAGGATTTATATTTTATTTAAATTTCTTTAGCCTAACCAATAGTCCCTCAACAACAGAAACTATTCTATTCCATTATTTCTATTTTCTTTAATATTAACCTTAGCAGTACACATTGCTGTATACAAACCATAAAACAGTGATATACTCAGCAGGTTTGTATGAAAGCAGCTATACCTATCTCAGTTTCAAAATGTACAGAACATTCCCTAC
>NW_008661155.1:23556-34565 GCF_000695815.1 Acanthisitta chloris
TAAATTCAAAGTCAGCCACAATTTACAACTGCTATTGCAATGAGCTGCCGATGAATGATCCAAGTACAGATTCAGAGTTAATTTTGGCCGTCTGGAAATGCAGGGTCTGCCTATGCAGAGCTGTTAATGGACAATTTTGGACAGTATTTAGTCTGTGGTCATCTGTAATTCATTTCATGCTGCAGTGCTGGGGGAGCGAACAGTGGCATCAGTCCCTCAATGAACTATTTTCATGGATGCATCACTGAACAGAGGCTGAAAACATGAAAGAAAAAAACTAACCATAATACACAGCCACACAGGTACTACTGCGCAATTATCAGCACAGTGACAGAAAGTGTCATGGGATCTCCAAAGCCAATTTCAAGACAGTTCTGGAGCTCACTGACAAACCAAGATGAGAAACCTGAGAAATGGTAGACAAATTCTAGCTACACAGAAGAAACTGAGGCTCTGACTAGTAGATTAGTCCTCCCCCTCTTAAGCTAGCACTGAATGAAATATGCCCATTTAGTTCGCACAGATGCACTTACCATTTAAAGTGAAAAGTGGTTAAGATTCTCTCCAAAATATCACAAAAACATGGAATTGCAAACAACCAATGCAACAGGGAAAATAAACTGAGGTATTTTCATATGGACATCTAGTGCAGTAGCTCTGGGTAATCAAAGGAGACTGTTTACAAGTATTTATAGTTCTTCATCTCCAGCTGTAGATTCAAGAGCACTAAATACAGTCCAAGTAAACCATAAGCTTACAAAACCCATGTATCAATACACTTGTTAGTAAGGCTGATCAAAACGGTGTTGAAGATTGTTTCTATATAATAGTAGTACTAAATATTTTTTGTTATGAACAGCAGAACGCATAATACAAACATTCAAAGAACTTCTATAGATGCATCTGTTAGAAAAGAAAAACACTGCCTCTAACCTTGCACCAGATTAGATATGCAGTAGTGCCCCTGGCAGTGGCAAACTGCCACTGAGCATGTAATTTGACGTGTAATCTTAGTGGCAACGTCTAGAAGCATTTATTCAGTATTGCAGTATAACCAGAAAAACTAAAAACATATATGAAGGGCATCTATCTTCTACATCCACCATCTATCCTCTACCTTTTACTTCAAAGAGGTACAGGCTATGCTATTCTCGGTTCTGGTTTGTCAACACACAATAGATATCTTTTCCTCTCACAGCTACGTGGCACCCACTATCCTTTTAGGAACATTAGGACAACTGTTGCTGTAGCAGTAATAGTGGAGTCATCACACTGCTCATAGCAGTCAGATCACTTCTGATAGCTCAACAAAAAGGCAAATATTACCATGGCTGAAAAAAATAGCATAAAAACATAAAAGTAAACAGAGCATTACTCAAAAGCAGAAGGGTCTAAGATTAGATGTGTTCTCCTGCTCAGTTTTGCACTCCAATGGTCTCAGCAGCGGGTAAAGCAGAAAAATAGGACATACAGTCTCAAAGTTGTGTGCAGTCCTTCCAATACCCCAGTAATGGATGGAATTATATCTATATTGCAGGCAGGAATTGAACTATATATTTTTTAAGATTATACTAAAAAAGACCCACATATTTTCTGTCTTGGAAATGTTCCCTCAATATTCTACTTTTTTTAAATAAACTTTCTGCTCTGTTTTTGCATGTGTACATGAAGAAGGTGAGCAAGTGAAAATATTACAAAACCTCAGGAATAAGATTTTATAATACAAAATTTATTTCTCACCTGGCCTATGAAATACCATCTTGTCTACACATGTTCCCATATCCATCATTTGCTTTCTCGCACATTTGATAGCTTTGCTAGAAGTTTATGAAAGATGGTATTATAAACTGAAATACCAGCAGCACTCATTTTTTGACCAGAACAGTATCTGCAATCAATAAACTGGTGAAAAAGGATGCTACAATAACCCCTCAATTATCAAATGTTTTGGATAGATCAGTTTTAACATAATAAACTAAGAGGCTTATTGTCACTGCTGGGTTTGTCTTCTATTTTATCATCTACCTTGAAAGCACAGAAAAACCACTCAGGAGACACCTCTATAAAGCATATAATGTTACTCTGGGAGCAAGAATTTCAGAAGGAACAAAACTCCCTGGATTGGATAAACTCAGAAAGAAAAAAAAATTTTTAAAAAGTTGCTTCATCACTCTAATACAAAAAGTACCAATTAATTCTACTGTGCTACTCCTGAGCACCAACACACTGAACAGTGAATTGTATTCAGAGGATTTATGTTACAGCCAATTTTTTCTGCCTTTAGCCAAGAAGCAAAACTGGAATAAAGAATTTAAAATTTCTTAGTCAACATTAAAAGCTGTTGCCATTGTCAAGCTGATAATGCTAATTTGTTGTATTATTACTAACCTGCCAGACCCCAGCTGTTGTCTTAGTCAAAACCTGAGTTTTCCAATAACTAGGAACTGCAGCTGCTTAGAATGGGTCACCAGGGATTTGAACCACCACAAACATTACTCATCTGGTCCTGCCCTGATCAGACTTCTTTGGCCAAAAGGCAGGGTCAGGCCTGCTTGAGATTTGAGACATACAAATTTAAAGCTTTTTTTTTTTCCCCTCCGATCTTCAGAAAAATAGTATTTCTCATTCAACCTTTGAAAAGTTATCCATGATTCTCACCAAATGTTCATCCAATGTGGCAAAGCCTACTTTTTGTGGATATGCTACACTAATTAGCTTTAAAAAAAAAAAGATCATGAATTATTAACTTCAGACATCCACTAAGTTACGACTCCTATCTATCATTATCAGTGCCAAAAAATTCAAAATCAAGAAAATATTAGCTATTTTAATACTTTTACTCAAAACAATTAATACCCATAGCTTCTACAAGATGTATCTGCCAGCTGCTGCATCTAACAGGTGTAACCACAACCATTAGAAAACACAGCATTTTGATGGCAAACAGACAAAGTCCTGCATGACTTAAACATCCCAAACTGGAATTATTTTTGTTTACCAAACACTGTCACATGAAGTACTTTCAACAGAATCCCAGAACTTATGGGAAATGACTACTTAATGTTTAACATTTCACTGATATTTATTGGTTTATTCTCATATATTAGTTTCAGATGGGAATCCTTGCCAAAAAAATTCTAACTTTCCATTCCTCCAACGCTTATTAACTGTTTCTGTTTAGATTACTGACATGACACATCCTGATTTCTTCCTTTTCTTTCAATAAGTTTCTCTCCAAAAACACAATCAAGCTGTCCTTCTCCCTGAGCTCTGCGGCCCTCTACTGCTTGTCCTTTCTCCTCCACATTTTATTTCTTGTTACTCTGGCTTTGACTCCAGAATATCACTCATTCTCCTTGCAGTTTTGTACCATTTTTGCACTGTACAGCAAACTCTCCTGCAAAGTAGAAGCACTTGCTAATGAGCAGCTGGAGAAGTTGATGTAGCTTGTTCAAACTCACTGAACACAGAAGTGTTTTAACCACAGAGACAGTATGAATAGGTACTTTCTCCATGGCTCTTGAGATACAGATACATACATAGTACATAGTACAGGCTAGAGACCACGCAAAAACTGGAGCCTGTTTCCTGCAGAGGAGTGAGGGAAAAGTGGCCACAGAGGAAGAATATCGAGCACAGGTTAGTGGAGTACAACAAAGTCACACTAATGGATTAAGCCCTCAGTTTTCATCTTAGCAATTTCAATATTCAACAGCACACCAGCCTTTAATATTATGCTAAGCTCTCTATTATGTACTCACAGGCACAAGAGATAGCAAGTCATAGAATGGCCAAATCAGATCCAACCACTTCAGCTGAAGATCTTTTGTCATCAGCATTACCAAGTTTTCCATGTTCAAAAGATGCATGGCTACAAGCTGATACCATCCTTTGCACCTGCAAGGCTTTCAAGTTTGACAGAAGAGATAACAAATTATTCAGTAATCTCCAGACAAAAGCAGACAATAGTTAGTGATGGAAATGGCAGATCAGTTGAGTGAGTAGGCAAGCCCCATCTTGCCTAGAGACGGGGAAGAAAAGGGCACAAGGACAGAAATCACTTTCTGAGCGAAAAAGTTTGAAGGCCTTCCTGTTTCCTAACTTTATCTGCCCCTCACATTTTCTGAAGTTGAGGTGGAAAAACTTGAAGAAACAAGCCTTGAACAGCAAATTTTGAAATACACCTTTCACTGACCTTGTAGAAATTGAAAGAGAAAAATTTATAAATTCTGAAGCTATTGCATTTCCTCCAGCAAACAACAGGATCTGAACTCTCTCCAGGCAAAAAAAACCTCCTGTCAGTCACAAAAGAGTCAGTCAGGCATGCTTATTAACAAAGGTTTCTCACTTTAAGTCCCACACTCTCTACAAGTAATGCCAAAATTTTAATCCTAGAAAAGCGGATACTTCATCCCATTCAGCTGACCAGCTCTACCTTTCTCCCCTCAAAAGGAGCTAACACCTTGCCTCTCTCCATAGAGCTATCTAACCTCTCTCTAGGAGAGGCCAAGGCCATGAAAGGAGTTACTCAGCAACAGTTCTTTTTCTCCTCACACAGAAGACTGACCTTTCCATCCAGGAAGATCTGCCTGGATCTACTGGGTTTTTTCTTCTCTTTCCAGTAGCTTTTTGCCCATTACACCTCATTTGGCCCTGCCTGTGTCTTTATATCTGGTGGTCTGCAAGTATCTGCCAAAACCTGTCATCAGTTGCAGTGCTTCTAGTTTGGGATGTGTTCACCAACTTTGCTGCTGAGGGCTCCCCACCACTGACACTCACCTTCAGCTTGAGCACCAGAATTCTAAAAAAAAAAAAAAAAAAAAAAAAAAAAAAATCAAACATTTTAATTTTTAATATTTTAAATGAGGCAAGCAAAAATATTTATTTTATATTCACAGAGGATTTAGAGAAGCTTCTGGAAAGAAAATACAAAGAGCCAGGATGCCTTTATTGCAGCTTATACACTGTTGTGGCCTCATCAGTGGCCGAAGTGTTAAGTCAACAAACCAACCACCAAACTGCTAAAAGAATTTCAAATACAGTTTCACCTGCCCACTTGGGCAACAAGTGCTTATACAGTGAAAAACAGCCCTGAATGTTGACATGTCAATGCTTCTCCTCCTCAGCACTCATTTTCCCTTCAACAGCCCAGCCCTACCTATTTCATGCTGGTCACAAGCATATTTTCTTCAACCATTTCTCCTTCCTCTTACTTTTTTTTTAGCCTTGTCATCTTGCCCATGTGTTCAGGTGTCACTTTTAGTCCCTGACAACACATGGCTTCACATCCCTCTGGTGGATGGGGGTCAAGGACACAAATGCTGCACACCCCATCAGGGCTGGAGCCACACTTGGCTCGCTCAGCCAGCGGCAAGGACAACGGATGTGGTGGAGCAGCAGCATGGAGCAGTGAGTGCCCTGCCCCTTGCCTGCTGATGGGCAACATCAGCACACCACACCACCAAACCTCAACCCACTTTCTGGAAGCTTTTACTGTGGGCCCTTGCAGGGTGGCTGCAGCCTACAGCTCACCCACACAGGACCAGCACCACTACCCTTCACAGACACCGGAGCAGGGGGAAACTGAACTATCTGAAGTGCTCCTGAAGCATATATATGCAACACTGCCAGAGGCACCCTATGGGATGCATATCCATGTTAGCATTATGCTAGCATGCTATTCATATGTAACAGACTCAAAAGTTTGCTTCCAAAGTGACTTTCCCCATTTCCCTCACTCATGGCACCTTGGTTCCTGTGGCTGAGCAATCTCAGAGCACATGCTCCCCCACAGGCTTAGCTTGCCTGGAAGCAAGATTCACTCCAGGAAGCCCAAGAGTATTGTAATCTACAGATCTGAAGTAGATCCAAGCTCACTAAAATGCATAGTATCGATGTTGAATCCTTAGCACAAAACTGTTTTCCCCCACAAATCCACTTCACACTTGCCCTCTTTTCCACATCTTCCCTGCAAAACACATCCCCCTCTACTGCCCCATTTTTTTGGTCATCACTACATACAATCCTGGAAAGGGTTAGACTCCCAAGCACTTCATTCCATTACTTGTGTGCACTGTGATTCTCATATTGGGAAATATTGCATATCATCAATAGCTTTTGCCTGTCTCTAACACACAATGCACGTGTATGGTAAAGTGAATGAAAAATGCAGACATTTATCTCTCAAGCTCAGTTCCAGTCCATTAGCTCACATGCTATACAAATCCTCAGAGTCGCATGCTAGACCCTCCTCTCGGTACGCTGGGTCACACACCAGGGGAGGATAAGTGCATTTTTAACTAGTTATACTGCATCACACTCACATCCACTATACATCACACGAATAGTCATTCTGTTGACCTGCAGTTTCAGACATTTATCTCTCAAGCTCAGTTCCAGTCCATTAGCTCACATGCTATACAAATCCTCAGAGTCGCATGCTAGACCCTCCTCTCGGTACGCTGGGTCACACACCAGGGGAGGATAAGTGCATTTTTAACTAGTTATACTGCATCACACTCACATCCACTATACATCACACGAATAGTCATTCTGTTGACCTGCAGTTTGGCATGGTACCTTCTCAGGCAGGCAGGCAGTGACTACATGCTGCCCTACAGCTTGAGATCAGGGCTACAAATGTCACCACATAGGAGTGTCAAGCAGAGGCAAGAAGAAAGAATGAATTCTGCATTCACCCCATTAGAGTTATACAAGTCTGGAAACATCCTGCACAAGTCAGAGCCTCTGCAGGAGTCTAGAGGAGAAAACATCAAGGCTCCGCAGTGTTCACACCTTCAGCTCTGACTGTCCAGATCAGCAGCCTCACTGCTTTCTTCCCTTGACAGCAATTGGCTTATGAGTCAATTCCAACTATAACTAACATGGGACGACAGACATCCAAGGATAACTACATTCCTGGAAGTTTTATGATCACTGGAAACTGAATAAACTGGCATGCTCATGGTTAAAAAAGCTTCAGCTTTTCTCTTGCCTGCCCAGGGTTTAATCAATCAGCACACTGGCAGCCAGTCAACCCACATGACCAGTCACGTCACATCTTCTCCACATGGCTGCTGGGGGCCATGGGAGAAAAAGTATTTGGGGACACAGGCCAAAAGCATTACAGTGGGGAGGAGGTACCTCTAGAGATACTAAGTTAAGAACGTGTAATTCAGCTCCATGTGAAACAACTTTAGTTTTTCATGATTTCCAAAAGCAATGAGAAAATTTTATAACTAAGATATACATATGCAAATGTGCACATGCATGTGAGAAAATATTAAGTTCTGTCCATTTGCAACTAAAAACAATCATCTATTTCAGGGGTGCAACATGTCAGAGATCACTCCAGACTATTTGTATTACTGATCAGCCTGGTAGAAAAGAGGGCATATCTGTGTCTCTACTGAGAAAAAGGCTGCAACATTGGCTAAATTCTTAAAACATATAAGGCCATCTACCAAGGGGGACCAGCCACCAGACAAAACCGGAGTGGAAAAAAGCTTTATTAGTCCCACTGTTCAGTCTCATGGGGCTAGTTAATCACTTGTTCTCTCACTCAGGAGTTAACCAACCCTTACTTTCCCCAGCTTGTGGCTAGCTCAACAGATAATGTGATCTGGCACACATCAGCATCTCGGGAGCTCCCCTTCCTCTTCTCTCCGTTATTCATTCCTCTACCAACAAAGTCTTCACTGTGTTGTTCCTAGGCACATCAACACATTCCCTCCTTGGGGAAATGTTTTGTCTTGCCCTCCCTTGAGCTAGCAAGCACAAGATCTCAAATACCAGCACCAACTCTTATAGCAGCAGTGTTGGCATATGTTAGCTTGAAGTATTTCTCAGGCTGCCCCAAAACATCAAAGCACAAAGTCTCAGTGGACCAACTGCTGTCTAGTTTTCCTTCTTTTCTTATGGATATTTGTCTTCACAGAGCTTAATGAACATGAGCAAGCATCACATTTCATTACTACTACTACTACAATTACTGGTAAATCATTAGACAATTTATCAAAGTTAAAAAAAAAATCTATGGTTAATAAATTTTCCAAAATGGTTAACTGGATAACAGTGCCTGTCTTTATAGTTAAGACTGCCCAACACTATTCCTTAAATCATCACTTCATAAATCACTAATTTTAAATTAAAGTTTTCTGTGACTGGTTTTAATTCAGTGGAACTTACATTGAACATAAACCCACCAAAGAACTCTTTCAGAAAAGAGTAGTAAAAAATGCAAAGACTTGCCCACATTCAGTAAACCCTACTCATTTGCACATTTTTCTAATTAGTTCTAGTGTCTCATGGGGTTAACAACAGGAACAGGGATCATGACAGAAGTGAGAATGATACATAGCTATGCATAAAGACTTCACCAAATATGGTTAAACAGTAACCAATGGATATTCTTAATTAACTATGCTCAGAACTCCAACACTTGTCCTGTATCATAACTTTTCAAAGAAAAAAAAAGAAAAAGGCAATTTGCAATAACTGTAGCAATTATTACAACTGTGAATACCACTCTCAGAAACAGGTTCTTACAGTGATGGCTTTTCCAAAACACGAAATCTACACCTTGAAGGTAGGATTCAACATATGTCTATAGTGCAGAAATCTTAGGTGTAACTATAAAGATAACCAAAACAAGCAGGCTGATAGTTCAATTCATCTCAAGAGGTCATGTAAAGTCAGTCACAAACTCTGTGTGGTTTATGTCTATTATGTGCACAAGTATGTTCACTTATAGTGCTGTATCACATTCGCTGCTTCACATAAGCACACTCATGGCCCCCACTCTGCTATTTTTCCCCGCTAAGAGGAC
This sequence comes from Acanthisitta chloris, assembly GCF_000695815.1. Taxonomy (NCBI): domain Eukaryota; kingdom Metazoa; phylum Chordata; class Aves; order Passeriformes; family Acanthisittidae; genus Acanthisitta; species Acanthisitta chloris. The sequence goes on from NW_008661155.1 coordinate 32,384, forward strand.
AGAACCTTAAGCAACACAACACGTCTATGACAATGCCATAGCTGTATTTTTAATATTCTCTCAATGCATGCGAACAGCAGAGACAGAATTCAAATTTAAAAGTACCAACACAGTACCAGCGTAAGCAGCATTGCACAAAAGGGCAATTAATAAAATCACCTCATCTGTGGTTAAAACATTGCTGCTAATGTCCTCTATATGAGCAACTACTACTAAAATTAAAAAATTCCTACCTAGTTAGCTTATATTATTGGAATCAAAGGCAGCCTTGGATAACTTAGCTGAGACTGGTATAGGTACATTTATGACACAACAGTTTGCAGAGTTCACTTCCTAAAGCAACTTCACATCAGAATCTCTGGATACCAAAAACAACTAATAAACCACTAATGTTGCCAAGCAACATTAACAATGCTTGGCTTAAAAGAACAAAGGAAAACAAAAAACAACAGCAACCCCAACACACACACACATTCACTTCCTAATGTTACGAGCACCAAACACAATGCAAGTATGTCAGTGTACATGATACTTCCTGTATTACTCCAAGAAAAAGGGAGATAACACCCAACTTTAATATGTTCTGACAGTGCATAGCTTGCACTAAAGATGATTGTAGTGTTAGTAATGAAATACATAAAACTGCAAGACAAAATAGTGATTTGATATCAGTCAATAAAGTTCTTGCAAATAATTGTGACCATGGTTACATAAAACATAATAGGAGAACATGCTGCACCTGCTGAAGGTAAAACCAGTGATTTGCTAAGAAAAAAACACACAGTATTGAGGAGTAGAATCAATTACAACACGTGTGATCTTTTTTATTTTGTCTTATTTGACATTCCAGCAAATTTAACAAACCGGCTCCTCATTGAAACACAAATTATTAATCCCAGCAAGAGAGCTTGCACCATCCAGTGAACATCTCCCCATCCCATGCAGGTAAGAATAGTCTCAGTGCATCAAACCTAGAAGTAGCTATCCAAGGATTCATCCCAGCTCCCGGGAATCAGAGAAAGCTTCATTGCAAACTTCAGTGAATGTCCAGCTCATGCTTATTGTAATATTGGTTCTGTGTTTCATTGCCATAACACACACTTTCTTGACAGCAAATATAAGTTCCTCTTAGACTTACAATATTACATTGATCAATAGCATCAGATACCAAATCAGACTGGTCTTAAGGCAAAGAGGAGTCTAATTAAAATTATATTAGCATAGCCCCCAGCAGAGGACGCGTTGTTCAGAGTCCTTCCTTTTTGCAAATATGAATATTCCTATGGTCTGCCAGTGACAATGTGCACTACTAAATGGGAAGTCGAGTTTGAAGCTCAAAATTGGACCTTTGCTCTTCTGCTTGCGAACACAAAAGCAGAAGCTCCTGATATGTGATCCAGCTACACAACACTTCAAGCACCACACTCACTCTCTTCCCGCAGCTGAAATAAGAACCAGGCAAACTTCAGATGATTCTCATTTAGCTTGCCTAGCCAGAAACAATACTCAAAACAAAGATGAGAGAATGCAGAACAAACCACAAAGGACAAAATAGTGTCTCAAGATAACAGAAAAGATCTATTAAAAATTAAAATATACCACTGGAAACAGAGAACAAGCCCACTGGAATTACACTATGTCTGAGAAGTACAGAACATGGGTTACACAGTTCAGACGTATGTTCTTCAGACCTTTCTGATTAAGGCTATTTTAACTAGGTTAGATAGACAGAAAAGAGGGCATAAGTTTGTCCATTATGAGGCTAGGAAAAAATGCACTTGGCTGGAGACAGGAGAACAAGGGGCAAAAAAGGCAACATTCACAAATTTTGTCAAAAAATTATATTATGTAGGTAAATTAGAACTCTTCTATCAGATTCAGTATTGATGTAAATACAAAAAGAACAAATGGCAAAGGATTAGTAGTTCAGTCTACAAAATCCATTATAAACCATAGGAGTGGCACACCATTATTTAGATGTAGGGAAGAATGTAACATTCCTCTTGTCATTTGTGTTTTGTAAGTATACTGGACATTTGTTGGGGTTTTTTAACTTCCTATCTCATAGACATGGATTTTATAACCACATTTATTCACACTTTCCATAACTACATCCGACACGGTGCATAATGCTGTTCTCAGCAAAATAAAATTCTGATTTTCTTTGCAAGTAGACTCAGTT
>NW_008661155.1:34595-34797 GCF_000695815.1 Acanthisitta chloris
TCACCAAAACCCAAGATAGCATCTCAAAACAGTGTAATATATAAGCCTTAGCTATGTTTTACAAACACATTAATCATGAATAGATTGAATAAGCTCATGGTAAAGCGATTCTTCATCTGTATCCATCCAAGTTCCTTTCAATGGGTGACAAAATATTCTTTAAAGCAATATTCTACACTATTTCCACACTACAAAAGCCGTT
>NW_008661155.1:34811-57601 GCF_000695815.1 Acanthisitta chloris
TCAGACACTTAGATGCATGCAAAACATCAGCCAATGCTTGACATACACCCTGGGTTCACCCTTCTGCTACCACCACAGCCACTGTAAAGGATTCCCGTGACACTGCTGAATTTTCAAAGCAGAATGAGCTGCAAACCAGATCCCTGCCTACGTTACACAGACTGCCCAGGAGTGGATTTCCAGACCAAAGTGAGTGACTACAAAGAACCAGCATTCATACTGTTAATGTTTTGGTGAATTTTATTTCAAACTATATCTAATCTGGTCCTATACACCAAACCTCCTTCTTAAGCTAGAATGCTGCTGCAGCACAAATCCCAGTTTTGTTCAGTCTGGAAAGAATCCAGTTAATGGATGGACGGATGCTCTGTTGGACCATTTTCTGATGTGAACTGAGAACTTATCAGAACAACCAGGACAGTCACCTCCACAACACATTTCTGACCTGAACATACTAATGTTCCCAGACACGGCTCTTCACTTAATGTCAGATTTTGATGTCAGCCAAGGAAGAACAATCCAGCAGATGGAAGCATCAGCAAGGGGCAATCTAGTACCCTGTCACTATAAACCAGGTAGAACTGAGTCTCTAATGGAAGAAAATTACCAGTGGTTCTTAATAACCTGACCAAAAATATCTTCCCAAATCCTTGCCCTTCTTTCTGCTTGATCATACACTTCCTTAGACCTAGGGTGAAACCTCTTCCTCAATGACTCAATCCTTACCCCTTGTCACTCAGCCCACATAAAAAACTCTTCCTCACTCCCTATGACACTGCTTCTTTTCTCCTTAAACTAGCTGTAACTAAACATTCAGGGCAATCTCTCATGCAGGCAATCTGCACAACCATCTAAATCTCATTCTTTCAAACTAAAATTGAGGTTCCAGCAGACCTGCACACAGACCCCTGAAGTACAGCAATGATGATGGAAGAATAGATGAGGACAAGTCAGCCTGTGGCAGCCCAGAAAAGAATGCTTCTTTTCTCCTTAAACTAGCTGTAACTAAACATTCAGGGCAATCTCTCATGCAGGCAATCTGCACAACCATCTAAATCTCATTCTTTCAAACTAAAATTGAGGTTCCAGCAGACCTGCACACAGACCCCTGAAGTACAGCAATGATGATGGAAGAATAGATGAGGACAAGTCAGCCTGTGGCAGCCCAGAAAAGAAAAAGATCTCAAACTATCTGACTAATGAAAATCCTCCTGCAAGTTCAACAGTCAGGGAATGGTATTACACTTGAGTTGGGAGATCATCAGGAAGCAGACCTTCAAAAAGCAATCTTGCAAAATACAAGGGTCTCTTGAGAGTAAAATTCCCAGGGAGAGAATGAAAACGAGTCTTGGAAAGTACTACACACAACGCAGAAGCATAAGAAAAAGTGACATGGCAGATGCAGAAAAGCAATATGGGTTTTTTTATTAGAAAAAACCTAAAATCTTACTATCCTATTCTTCAATGTGTTCTCACTAATATGTCACAAAACCTTAAATTTAATGTTAAATAAACTGATTGCACAGCTCAGGCTAGAAGCAAAATTCAGACAAGCTATTGCTCAGTAACGGTTAATACACATTTCAACTGATCTACTTAATGCAAACTAAGTTTTAGTGCAATTCATCAAGAAAAACGAAATGCATGCATATAAAAATAACTGAAATGCAAAAATAAAATTAGCACACACCTTATTTTTATTCATTAGTTTTTTTCATATTTATGCTCCTTGAAAAATTAAACTATTACTGCAAACTTCACCTCCAACAAACAGTGTTGTTTAAAGAATGAGCAAAGAAAATCATTCCATTTTATCTGGCCAAGTCCATTTTTGTTAGCTGAACCTAACCTAACCCCAACATTTTATCTACTGAAAAAGTGGTCCAATGTTTGCTATGGATCCAGATAGGGATCTTGTCTTCAGTAGGTGATTAGGTATTTCTGAATGCAGGCAGCAGTAATAAATATTTTGCAGCAATAACTGTCTTTTACTTTCAGCAAAAACTGTAATAGTGAAAACAGGAAAAGGCTTAAACTAGCTCAATTTAAGAAGAAATACAAGAAAATGCAATAACAGTTTTCTCAGCTGAAGATCTGTGCAAGAGTTCTAAGTCAGCTCTGTAAGAGGAAAGCGCTGTGAGATGACCAGGAAACTAAAACATTCACTGCTAAGTTTAAAAAATGACAAAACAGAAACAAACATCCTTTTTTCTCCCCCCCAGTTAAAGTAAAAAATCATCATAAAATACAAATTGAAAGTCTTTGTTCCTCAGAATATGTATACGCAATCCTTAAAGAAGTGAAGCACTTTTCCCACAGCATGGAAAAAAATCAGGGTTAAAAATTTAGGCCAGAAGTGGTGAGTTCAACCCACATCAATCTCCGGTTGATTGAAGAGTGTTAAGCTTGCAGAATCCCACATATTTACAGATAGATTATGGAAACTACATTATCTGATGTCCTGCCCAGTAATGCAGTCAATCCAGACATTGCTTCTAAGTAACACTTAAAACACCCTGGTCTCAAAGGCAGGATGATTGCTGCTGTCTTCCCCTACATCCATTCCTTCCTCCCTCTCCTGAAACTTGTAATACTTTCCATGGCCAATGATATTTTTATAACCTTTTTTCAACCAATCTTGAAGACAACAAAAAATATTTAAGGGCATTTCCCTACTTTTGGGAAGATCCCTACCTACTGTCAAAAAGAGTGATCATTCCATTTCAAGCATCTGTCAAATCTAAGCAATCTACTGTATAATATTTTATTTCTGGGTAATAAATTCAGCTGAAATTTTCAGTAGTGCCTAAAGCAAATCAGCTGCTCTTTTCCCACTACCCTTTAAAATAAATTCTGCCAACTTCCTCTTATATACCTTCTACTTCCAAGTACAACAGCTAGGAGGAAAAAAAATAAAGCTGCTCTGGGTTATGATGTGCCAAAACATCATCATCTTCAAGACTGTCAACACAACAACTCTAAGGGAATCTCCAGAGCAATGTAACAGTTTTAGGGAGGATTTTTGGTCCCCCCTAATCTGCATTATCTCCCTCAGGTCAGAAGTAAATCAGTGTCCCTATGGGCTTGACAACACAAGCACTGGACAAGTCTTAAACAAAGTCCCTTGTCAGAAACCTAGGACTCTAGAATTTCTACAGTGCCTATTCTTTAAAAATCAATACCTCTTCTACTACACCTGGAACAAAGATACTACACATAAAATGTTCTAACCAGCTGAAACTATATGAGTAGATACAAGAAAACCCTACAACCATGAGTTTGATTTATTCCTCCCCTCTCGCTTCCTGTCCTCAAGTCTGTCAGCAGAGATAATCACTGCTTACACACACACAGTGTGTATTTCGTAATAAAAACATGAGGGACCTCACATAAACCCCAAACTTTCTGAATGACTAGAAAATAACACCACAATTCTGTAATCAACTCAAGAGTTGTCCAGCAGTTCTTGGATCTCGTAAGTGATAATGATCAGCTTGATTCTCCAAATCATCAAGGAATAGTCTTAAAGGTCTTCATACAATGATAAACAAGCACACTACTGAGCAACAGATGGTGAATGACTCAAACAATCTTTCACGTATTTGACTTCACCTTAAATGTCTTCCTAGTCTTTAATCCAAAACTAAATAAAAAGGCAGTGAAAACCTACAGGTCATCTACACCAACATCAGCATTGGTCCTTCTCAAAGCAAAGCTTGCCAAACAACTGGGGTAAGCTTAACAACTATAGCAGCCAATCTCTAACACACTTCCAGGATACAAACCTGAGCCCGTACTGTTTTGAAGTGCATTGGAGCAACCATTCACTATTTTAAGCTAGATCTCTGCTTATAAAACCTTTATTTCCCAAAATCCTGTAACATTCTATTCTTTCCTGAAAGATGACTGTTTTCACTCAGCCTGGCAAAAGATTTGTCCATATATGGACAACCCTGAAGACAACAAATGGCTCTTTTCCCAGTCTATTATCAAGCCAGGAAATTTGACTGCCTGAGGTACTCTGCCTTACTTACTCAGTTCAGAGCTGAGAGGAAACATTCTTGAGTTCCTTAATCATCCATTTTCACACGAAGGTGAGCTGATGCTTTTCCTTTACAGCTTTAGCAGCAATCCCTATCACAAATTATATGGAAGATTAAAGTCCTCACACAGCCATGGGAGATAACAGAGTGCTAATGATGACAGTGAAGGTTACAGGGCAGACAGCTGTGTCCCCTAGGGCTTGGTGAAAGGGAGAAAACAGTAAAATAAAAATGTAAAATAAAAATAAACATCACGTGTCAATAAATTCTGCAACACTCAAAGAGTGGAAATGTGTAAAAAGCAAAATCTCTGTGTTTTTAGTTAAGTCTCAGCTATTTCCTTGCCATTCCTAATATTTAAATTCAGTTCTACATAAACCTACAGTTTGAAGAATGCTATTGGCATGAAACACTTTGCCTTCTGATACTCAGGTGCCTCTAAAGCTCTTTGGCCTTTCCACGCACAAATTGCAGTTGAACTCACTGTCTTTAGTAATGAAAAAAAAACCTCTATGTATGAAGAATCTATACCCTGAATATCTCTGAAAAATAAGTCCAAAGAGGTTAAGACTTTCTAAATGGCAAAGAAATATCATCCTCCTTTCACACTGGAAATCCTGCAGAGAAACCCCTCTCACAGAGCCAGCTCAGCTGCCTAGAAACTTAGTGGCAGGCTAGGCTTTGCCTTTTTAAGCTGCAACAAAGGAAATGATTGAGGAAGCATTAAAATCTAAGTGCACCATAAAAGGCATCTACCAGAAAACTAGCTGCTATTTGCAATAAAGAACGTGTCTTATTTACATGACCCTGTATCCTCTTAACCTATAGAGAAAAAGAATGTGCCACAAGAGATATGACCAAGAATTGTTATTTCAGCTCCTCAGACTGGCAGAATTTCTTTCAGAAACTTGAAGAGGTGGGACTGCATCTTCTCAATGGAAAAATATGAACTGATGTGTCATAATATATTTGTGTTTTGTCGGTCTTTTTAAATCTTCTGCCAGAAAATTCCTTATTGCCCCTTCCATTTCTTGATGTCCCAATTGTCTTTTCAGCTATGTTTATTTTCTGATTGGCAAGGAAACGATGAAATTCTATCTTGGTTTTTTTATATGCTTTCTTGCTCTCTTCCGTTTTCCTCCTATTAACACATCCTGCACACGTTAATCTTTCAAAGTACATTTCACAGTGGAACCAAGCAGCCCTTTATGCTGACAGCGATAGTCATGACAATAAATAGCTGAAAAGATGGATACTTAAGGCAGTCACAGAATTGTTAACTGATATCCATCTCCGATATTTCTCAGAAAGATTGTGGGTATCTATAAAACTACCAATCTTATTCATTTGACAGCTGCACTCCCTTGGTAAAGCTGTCAGCATGGGGGCAGGTGTTAGGTCTTTCAGAGGAAAGTCTCTTCTGAAATGAAGCAGAGATGAGATAACAAACTAACAAAAAAAAAAAAGCCTTTTCCCAGAGATACTGCATCTCCTAAAAAGCTGTGGTAGGAATCAATTAACAAAGTATACAAGTAGTTTTGGAAGGAGGAAAGGTCACTGAAAGCTCTCTCACCCTTTCAGCAGGTAGCCCTAACAGGGGAGGTGCCAGGAACGCCACCTCTGTATTTTATGAGGATACGAACTGAGTAATTTACATTGTTAAAAATACTGTTATCAGAACTTGGTAGTACTCTTGTTTCCTCCCTAGCTTCCACCAGCTGCCCACCTTCTACATGAATGATACATGGGAAATTTACTAATGTACTGTACCTTTGTCAAGAAAAATATGCCCACCATAAATCTAAATCTAAACCATGCATACCTTAAAATCATCAAGGGAAAGGGAGCACGCAACTAAGTGAAGCTGCAACAGCTCTAGCAGTTTGCAGTTTAACAACAGCATTTAAAAGCATTATTTCCCTTCTTCCTTACATCCATTAAATCAGTCAGATGAAGGGTTATTACATCCATCTACCACTTCAAAATGCCACGGCACTGAAGAACAACTGCTTTCTACATGCAATTAAGTGAATGCCAAAAGAAAACCTGTAGAATGGTAAACTAGTTTACAACCTTAGTTTGGATTCCAGTCTTTCAACCACAACCAACAGCACTGTTTCCTCACCAAAGCCTCAGAAACAGCAACTACCATGTATTTTCACAAAGCCTGCTGCCTTTCAAAGATGTCACAAGCCCATCTGTTGGATCAAAGAAAGGAAAGCCTCTGAAATTTTTAAAAAAGAAGTCTGGAAATTTAAGCTGAATTCAAGTCAAAGGTAGCAAGTGCCTGTGTATGAACAACTGCTGTGAGCTGAATTCAATAGGTAAAGGGACTTAAATATGCTGCAAACCACATTAATTTCCTGAAATACAGCAGGTTCTTGATTTCCACTTTCAAGAGGGGAAAACTCATTTAAATATAATGAACTAAAACATACTGAGATGTCAAATATCCTGGTTTGGGCAGTTCCACTGTGCTCCTCAAAACCTGTAATTAAGTTAATTGAATTAACTATTCCTCTCCAAACTATTATCTCAGCAGCCTTTCAGTGCCTTCATTTGGAGCTTTGAAGGTCTGCTTCCACAAGTGTTAAAAAGGAAAAAGAAAAAGAAAAATTAGACGGACAGACTTTCAGCCTTGAACATTGCACAAAGGGCTGAAGGGCAGGCAGGGAGTTGCCTGTCTGCAGCATCTGATCAGGAGAACCATCTATGCTACATGATCAGCATTGTGTCCTTAACCACTCACTTTAAATACTTGCCACAAATACTGGGGAGAATCAAAACTCTGTTTCAAGTCCAAAATGCAACTTACGAATCAGAAATACACCTCTAGTGTCTTTTATAGCTGGTGCCCCTTTGTACAACAGCTATTTCATGTTTTGTTGTCTTAAAAACTTCCACAAAAATATCACAATCCTTTCATAAGCAAAACATGAGTCGCCATCTCCAGGTCCCCAAGCTGCAGGCCAGCAGAGAAAAAGATCCTACTTTTTATCACAGGGGAGGTAGTGAAAGGAAAGCTGGGTTTCATTTTTTGTCAGACATACACATAAGAAATCAGCAGTAGAGCTGTGTAGATGTTTCACTAGAACAACCCATCACAGCTTGAAATTCCCTCTCTTCCCTTGATTTCCATTTTTTTAATAAACAGAAAATGCAGGTCATGCCCTTGAGCTTCTGCCAACATTTGATTTTACAGAAAGGCCATGTGAAAAACTCAGTGGTTCAATATGAATCAAACGGCCAAAGACACCAAACAAGAGGATGAGAGTTGTTTCAGAACAGATTGCTCTTTGGTAGGAACTGGCTGTGCCAATACCTGAAAAAAGAAAACTTTCACCAGTTAAACATACCTTACTGATGAGTCCAGACTACCCAATAGTGTCCTTCCAAGTTCATCTTCCTGAAATCTGAAGCTAAACCAGGCTTCATTTAGCTCATAAATGAGTTTAGAAACACATCACCCCTCTTAAAATAAAAGTCTATTTGTAAAAAAAAAAAAAAAAAAAAAATCTAAATAAAAAAATCTATGCGCAGTTTTCAGCTGTGGATCCAGCTCTGCTTTAGAGCATTTTACTGAGATTTGAGTTGAAAATGCATCTTTGGCCTGGAAAAACAAGCAGCCACAAAATGACCATAAAGAGAATAAGTATCTTCAAGCTGTTATAAAAACATACTTTGCCTTACTTTACAAAACCATTTCATCCTACTGCTTTCAAACCATTTGCAGGAGTTTTCTTCAGCAAGATTCATGCAAAGTTAAGCCTGTAAATAAACAACCACTGAGTCTTCTGTGCTACAGCATACAGAAAGGACAACTGTCTGTCTAGTTGCCATTCCCTTCCCGTCAAAGCAGACACAAGGTTCAGCCCATGGCTTTCAAACTTCCTTGAGATCATGGGCTAGAAAACAGCACAAGAAATTACCCATAACACAAATAATTACTATTATATTTAATAATACAGAGCCATCAGAGTACCATTGTAACCAAGACAGAGGGGAACCTCTGCAAGGACTCATTTTTTGCTTCCATATCTGCATACGTAAGCAACTGATGACATGTGTAAAAAGTTCTGTAGAACTTTTCACAACAACAGCACACAGGTCTGGCTGGATTCTAGAAACATCTTGATGATCAAAATGTCTGTACACAGGAGGGACTTTTTTGCTTTACTTTTTATTTTTTTAATAGGCTATATGCTTTCCCACCCCCTCTACTAGCATTGCATTAAACACAGAAAAAATCCAGCTAAAGTTACTAAGCATCAAACCTGTCCTCTACTCTTCCCTACTTAAACCAAGGTTAAACAAGAATAACTAAGTGAAGACCTTTTCATGTGTTTTTGAAGATATTTCTGATCACAATTTTGTTACACATAATTGTTCACTCTACAAAGTATCACTAAGGTAAATTTCTGTGTGCTGTATTCTAGCAACTGTGACCAGATAAAAACATTTGGGCACCCCAAGCATTCAAACCAACCACTTGTATAACAAAGAGCTAGTATTCTTCCATATATTGCCGTAACTTACTTTTTCTGAAGTCAACAGAGAGCAAGCCATGTCAAAAATGTAGCAAGACAGTCACTGTGACCCACTGGCCATAAAAAGGTATTCAGAAGTAGACAAAGAACATTCCTTAAGTAATAAAATATAATGTGTTTCTATTTCAGATTAAGTGAGCTTTTAGAGAAAATAGTTAAAATAGCATGCAAGGCAACAACGTAATTCGGCTTAAACACACACAGTTGCAACCCACAGTATCAAATGATACTGTTTCAACTTAATGCGCTTTAGTTTCCAGTACAGACTGAGAGGAAACAATGTATCTTCATCAGAAAACATATTCTTGACAGGAGTAACATGCATTCAATAAATATTTAATCTATTTGAAGAATTTATCTATCAAGTCCATCCAGCTTTATGCATCCAGCCCCTCCTGCTATAATAATTATGTTGATCCCCTGTTTTCACATAGTCTGCAGAGACTAGAAGTTTTAGTTGCACAATGTCTCAAAATATTTTAAAAAATACTCTTCAAGAATAAAAACTTTCAATACTTCTTTGAGGGACTGATGTCAGGAAACTGGATTCATAAAGTGTGAACAATCCGTTACAACAGAAAGATCAAATGATACGATCAAATATCATGGCAACTGAAATCAATGACAAATCTTGCATTAAAAGGAGCAGAGCTGCAATTTTGCTCTGTTTCCAGGAAACACAAATGCATTACATCAGTTGAGATGCACTTCCCATCAGGATGACTCGATCACAGAGTCCCTTGGTAAATTACACTTGAGAAGGAAAAAGCTACTGAAAACATCACTGACCTCTCCCGCAGAAGCTATGTATCTCTGCCTTGTGCATAAAACATTAAACATTTTAGGAATTCAAAGAAATTAGAGCCGTCATTAACAGAACCTCAAACTACCAAGAGAACTAAGAAAGATGCAACAACAACAAAAACCCAACAGATCTTTAGAAGGCCAAAAGAAACAGGACATGCAATTGTCTGGTTTTTTTCAGCTTCACAATTGGTCCCTACAAATAGATTTTGACCTTATGATTAACTGCGATGAAATTTGACCATACCACACATGTATCAGATGAGTTCATGAAAACCAGCAGCCAGAAAGAGCACAGAGATGTGAACGAGTGGCCACTAAAAAATTAACAGAAGCTCTGCTCATCTTACGCGACAGCAGAGGTTCCAGGCAGCAAGAAATGGGTGGAGGAGGCAAAGAGAAAAGAAAAAGTGGCAAAAACATCCAGACTTCAGATCTAATGTCCATTAAATTGATTGGGGTTTAAGGGTTATTGGTCTTACTTAACTTGAATTAAACAGGAACAGAGTTGAGCAGATTTCCAGACTTTCATCAGAAAAACCATGCAAAGTAACTAAAATATGAAGAGATATAAAATAGGAGAGCATTGCTTTGGGTGGTACCCAAATTATGAATTGCTCCAAAAAAAGAAAGCATTATGTCAGTAAGATGACAGTATTTGTATTACAGCATTTTACAAAACTATAAACACATAGCTTTTATTTTATCCACAACAGGATTATTACCAAATAAGTGTGGGATAGGAATGAACTGCTAAAAACTAAATAAATCTCAAGTCTGAATTCAAAAGTTTCACTGAACTGCACATCAGCTGGCCATTTGATGAAACTGAAGGCCTGAACCTTCAAAAGCAGATTTTGACAGCCAAGCAATATAAAAGACACCAGTAAGTAAAGGACTGCATATAACCTCCAGCAGTAAAAGACTGGAAGTCACCATTATCCATGCTCCTGTGTGTAAACGACAATGTGCATGCTGAATAGCAACACAGGAAGGTGCCTGTAACCATCATCTAGATACATTACTTGACAGTCATCATATGATTTTAAATGTGCTTATTTCTCCTTATTTTCACTCTTTACTGATACTCCTCCCAAAATGTTCTGACATAGTTTCACAAAGATTTCCCAACTGATGCAAAGATGCAGGTTTTAATTATGAACACATCTACAAAATATATCACATTACCAACTGCAGTTCTCCCTCAGTACAGTGTAATACATCACTCTTTAAGCAACAGCACTGACTGCAGCACAGTTAATTGTGTTGTAGCCAGACCATACCAGTAAATACAGAGAAGAAAGAAAGCATGTTCTAGAACTCAGAGCAAATTCACATCAAAAGTAAAACTGCTGCAAATTTTAATACTCAAGATCAACAAGTGAGAGAGAAAAAGGCAAGTGTCCAGAAAACTATGAATTGCAAATACAGTCGAGAAGCATCAGAAGGATATCTTTTCATTTGGCTTCTCTTTTATCTTTTTTTCTCCCCCCAGTCTTATTGATGCTGGTGAGTTAAACTTGTCATCTTTATTGTTCTTACTATTTTTCAACAAATATAATGCTATTTGCTAAAACAGTAATTCTTCCCTCAATTAGAATTTACCTTAGAAAAGCAGCAGCACCAGCAGAAGTAGGTCTAATCAAAACTAATCATTACCTCACTTCATGCTTTTAATGCAAGAACATTTAAAGTGGTTCCACTGCTGGCCCTAAAGAGAACAACGCACTATTATGTTTTTCATCCAAAGTTCCCAGATCCTCAGCGTCTGGGAGCTGTTTACAGAAAAGGATAGACACAAAAACAAATGAAGTCACAGGAAGCTACAACAACATTCTCCTTGAATCATTACGGCAATGTTGTCTGGCAGAGGGATCCCCAGATTTGAAGCCAAGTCATGAAGTCTCATTGCGGCTCTGCCATTGTTCAACTTTGTAGACACTCATCTACTTGGTAAGGTCCCCCCAACTGCTTGCAAAGGCGACAGAGTTGTTCATGTTTTCTAAGCATTTGACAAGCTCCTGGTTTAGAAAACTCCCAGGTGTGTTGTAAGAACAGATTTGTGTTCACTCAGTGCTTGGGGCAGGGGGTGGGGGTCAGTGGGGGTCATGGATAGAATTATTTCAGGTTATCTCCAGTCACTGACATACAGAAAACTAGTGAATGTGCTTTTAATTCTGCCTGATCCTTCTTGCATTCTTCAGTAATATGCAAGTGACAAGGGACTGTTACTGCCTTATAACACCAAAAAGGATATAAAATTATTAAGAGCCTAAAGGAGAACTACGAAGATGGTGAAGGGCCTTGAGGGGAAACCGTACAAGGAGCAGCTGAAGTCACTTGGTTTGTTCAGCCTAGAGAAAAGGAGACTGAGGAGAAACCTCATAGCAAGTCTACAGCTTCCCCATGAGGGGAAGTGGAGAGGCAGACACTGACCTCTTCTCACTAGTAACCAGTGACAGGACCCACAGAAATAGTATGATGCTGTGCCAGGGCAGGTTTAGGTTAAATACTAGGAAAAGGTTTTTCACCCAGAAGGTGGTTGGGCACTGGAACAGGCTTCCCTGGGAAGTGGTCACAGCACCAAGCCTGCCAGAGTTCAAGAAGTGTTTGGACAATGCTATCAGGCACACCGTGATTCTTGGGGTTGTCCTGTACAGGACCAGGAGCTGGACTTGCAGGTCCATTCAAACTGAGGATATTCCGTGATGCTACGAAAAAAAAAAATATCTTACGCTCACAAAATTTTCATGCAATCGCCACTAGTAGAAATGCCCAAAAGATAGCTAGCAATTCCATCTCTGTAAAAGGTTGTCACTATAGAATTAGATGGATTCAGGGTTAGCTAAGAAAAAAATAAGATACCAAGTAACACTTCCTGTCAACAACACCATGCACATTCTGGGCTGAACAAACTACTGAGCAAGAGAAGCAAAAGTCCTGTGGGGAAAAAAAAGAACACCAAAACAAAAAACCCTGAGCATACAAGCAGAGACCTTCATATAGCTGACTTACAAGCTGGCAAAATTTACATTACATAAATCATGCTATATCACCATCTTCCACATTAAATAGCATTTTAAACATGTACTTCCAACTCCTTTCCAGAAGTTTATGAACTATTTAAGGCATGCATCTTCTCACTTTCTAACCCTGGTCTGTTTTAATTATTTAATCTCCTCACTCTAGATCACTACTGGGCCAATTTGAACATGCCTGCACAAGTGAGGAGTACTCATTTATAGAAAAGAACAGCCTTGAGGAGGAAGAGTTAGGCCATTTATTTAAACAGTAGGGTTAGTTTATGTGAACTTCAAGTGACCACGAAACTATGGCGTAACTGTACCAATCACAGCCAAGCTGATCTAAGATGAGCTGCTGATGAAAGGGGATATCTTCTCATCAGCTCCCAGCAACAGGCTGATACATCAACAGACTTCCCATCAGCCCTGGTGACCCTCTGACTCCACAAAGTTAACTTCTGAACTTACTCAGGAAGTTAACTAAGAGAAAACCTACTCTACACTAGAAAGAGCCAACTGGCACCTACCATATCTCAGCTCCCTGAAACCACTTGCTTTGGGGTCAAACATGTTCCATCATTAACAGACAGAAAAGGGAATGAAGCAAGTAGGTGTAACATTGCTCCTTACAGCCTCTTGCAATCCACTCCTAGAGGTTACCAGCACACAGGTAGGACCCAAGGTCATCTTTGTAGTTCTTCATCCATCACAGTGGCCTACAGCTCAGTAAGTAAGCAGACATTCACCACTGCATGTATCACAGGTTAGGAAGCCAGACAATGTGCTTGAGCCTTTCTGCTACCTCTGCTGAGCTGGCAGTGACTGAGGAGGGAAGTATACGTTAGGTATCTCTGCTGCCACTAGTAGACCTGCCAGAGCTCATCTCTGGCACCTGAAACCTAACAAAACTCCATTAGTTTAAGCCAATATGAAAACCTTTATACAGACTCTCAAATCAGTTTGACAACTCAGTTTTAAGTTCCACAGTGAAGTTGAGAACAGGACATTTCAATATTTAAACAAACCTTAAGACTTAACCAACTTCTGTTTCAGCCAAAGAATTTCAGTATTCCAGCATTTCTCAATATAACTGTGTAACTGTTCTCTTTTCAATTTTGATTTATGTAGCAGATTTCAACTTCCTCACCATACCTCCCTTCAGCTATATAAACAGCAAAAGAATTGTCAAACAAGAAAAACAAAATCCTCCTTTTTTACAAGTGCTTCACGAAAAGTGTTTCTTGGCACAGCAGAAAGGCTAGTTTCTTTGATTCAAACACAAGTTGTTAAAACAAGACATCGAAAAGTGCTAAGACAGTAGCTCAACATATTTTTAAAAAAGGAACACACAGCTGAATGAACAAAAACAAACAAAAAAAATAGCTTTGCAGTCAAATCCGAAGGTTAGAACTGCAACATCATCTTGCAAACAAGAATCAAGGCTTGTCATGGACAAGTAAGAGGTCACCATCAGCAAAGTAATCAGCCACAGTGAAGTCAACTATACTCACAACATGTCCATGGCTAGAGCCATCCATGGTGATTCATGTTAAGAGACAAAGAGGAGGCATGTGCTCTACATGTAGCCAGAATTACACTTTAACAAACTGTTAGAAAAGAAAAAAGCAGGAACAAGGTGGATAAGTTATTAACTACAATTAAAGCTTTCAAAAATAAAATAAAGAACAGGAAAAAGAAAAAACACACAGGGTAGAGCAAGAAAACTTTCAGAGTGACCTTAAAAAATAATGGTAAAAGATATTGCCAGCTGGCATAAACAAGAGATTGTCAAATAGCAGTTGACCGATTGGTGAAGATAACATTAAGCCACAAAAAGTGAAGAAATAAACTAAAATGTTTTCTGTAAGTACATTCATAAAGTATGTAAGATTCACCAGGCACCACTTAGGATGTTACTGAAGAGGAAAAAATTATAGTTAAGCAGAAAGAAAGCATTTGTGACATTAAAAAGAAAAGTAACACACTTAAAAGAACAGTAATCTTACACTTCAGTGAAATCTTATACTTCATTGAAGAGATTTCCCCAAAATTGATGATTTGCTGGGAGATATTTACATATCAAGCCTTTCATCTACCCCAAAAGAAACCTCTCACAGTTTATAAATAGCTTTCCCTATAAGGATGAACATTTTCTTCTGCTGTAATTGCATTCCTTTGAGCAATAAAAATGTTAAACTTCTCTTGCTATTCCAATCTTCTCCCTTTTCTATTTCTGATTTTTACCCCTTCAATACTACTGCCATAGATGGGTATGTTTCCATCACCTTTCATTCACTTAAGATATGTGATATTACCACACACTTCATTCATCCTTGTCAACTGACAAATTTATGTCCTCTTGTTCCCCTATGAACATTCATTCACATATTTTAGCCACAACTTTCAAAAATCCTTTCAAAACAGCAAGTTGAGGAAACAAAGACAAAATAAACAATTGTGCTGAGTCAGGCAGCAAGCCACGTCCTCCAACAATGGTTCATTATTCACTGGATGCATCTTTCATTCAGGACTTTGTAGAACCTGTGGTTCATTCTCCAGAAGAACTTGGTCTGTAGAAACAAGGTCTGCCCTACTGTCACCAGCAGTTTACACCACTGGTTGGTTCTTCTGCTGGTCCACATGGCTATGTCACAACACAAGTAAATAAGAGAGCCCCAAACCTGTTTTCTAGCCACAAAGTACAGGGGCATGACACAACCTGCGACTGCAAAGCTAAACTCTTGTCTTTTCACAAGGTCAGAAGAGGCAAGTATAATTGTCACTTCCTTTTGGGAACAGACCCCCTTTGCTTACTCCCAGCACACATGCAGGCAGTCAGGCATCAGACTAAACTGGACCAAGAAGAGGACTAAAGCTCAAGCCCAAAGCCTCTCTGTGCGTAGTTCAAAAGCATAAGCATTGCATATAGTTCCAAAGTAAAAAAAAGCTGAAAGAAACATGCAATCTACAGATTCCTACCCATAAGAAAACCTATGAAAGTTCCTACAACACACCAAATGATCCCATTCTCTGTAATACCACAAGAGCTAAGCCAGAAATTGTACAGGGAATGCACTGTTCTATAAACATTGGAAACTGCAGGTCACCCATACTCTCCAATGTCTTGAAAGCACTTCTCAAAAGGACACCTCTAATCCCAAGACCTTCATGCATTCATAATCATGAGCTGAAGGCCACAGAACTATATTTAAGACTCAAGATCCATGAAAAAGCAGCTTCCCAAGGGTGGTTGTCCAGGAGTCTTTACTGGTGAAAGCTGAAGTCTGAACAAACAGGAACAGTGAGACACATTCACACACAAGTGATTTGCTCTCAAGAATGAGACACAGGAGCCTGGCATGATGAAACCTGAGCATACTAGCTAAGGCAGTGCCTGTTTTGAGAACAGATGAGTTCAGTTTCCTGTTACATCAAACAGTAACTTTCATCAGTCCTATGTGTGCTTAAAAAAAGGCAAGAAAAAAATTCTACTGACATCACACTTAGGGCTGGGCAGACAGAGGCAGATTAGGAAACACAATGAGTCACTGCAAATACAGAACACATAGCAAGAGTTTTCAAACTACCTTACAAAATTTATTCTTACCGGAAAAAGACAATACTGCTGAAGTGACCTATACCAGAAAAAGAGTAACAGCATGATAGTGCCTCCACAGAAAAAAAAAGAAGAAAAAAAAAAAAAGCAGTTGAGGAAAATAAAAACACTGTAAAAAGGACAGGGCAAGATATCAGCCCACTGCAGGAAGAAACAAAATCAACACTATTCAGCAATCAAGAAGGAAACATGAGCTAAAATAAGCTGATGGGTGGACAAGGAGGAAACAATATTAAGCTGAAATTATAGGTACAACTGAAAGGAAGAAAAAGCCAGGCAAAGAAAGCACAGCTAACAGAGCTATGTTCCATAAAAGAATCTGCTCTGGAGAAGTTGCCAAGGTATCTGTATATGCATGAAAGAAAACCAAAATATAAACACAAAAAAAACAGTGTAAGTAAAAGAATGAGTTATCATAAACTTGTGTTAGGGAACAAAATCATTAGTGAAATACTGAAATGCATAACTTTTTTTTTTCTTTTTTTTAGACTAAGTCAAAGACCATTAGAAGAGAGAGCAGCAGCCTTATCCAGTTTGGAAGCAAATAAAATAAAACACTACGGAAGAAATACGATGGGGATATAAAAACGAGGCAGAGAGGAAAACTACAAAAGAATAAACAGGATGCACATTTAGCCACCATCAGACCAAGCATCTTTTCTCTGAACCAACGGAACACCTCAATGTTGCAGAAACACTACTAAAATACATACAACAAAGAAAGTGGCATCTTTCCTGCCAATTTGGCCATTTCCCCACAGGGTGAAGTAAAGCAAACAGTATTTTTAAGGTGAGCATAGCGATGCTGGTTTGGGTCTGCATGGATCAGAAGGATTAGGGATGTAAGGTTTTTGTACAAAGCTGTTAGAACTTCAGATGCGAAAGTTTTCTTTTCTTTAGGAAGTATTTGTGGCTTGACATTAGGGGATTTCTTTTTTATGCAAGTGGAAGGATAAGAGGAAGAAAGAATGTTGAAATTAATAACAGCTGAATAAACTTTGTTAAGTGAAGTACAGCTCAGCTGCACAGGAGCTGGTTGATAATGCAGAACAGGCAATCAGATCAATAAGTGCTAATGAAAGCATTAAATCTTCACAGTTTCCAGATGGAAGGTGGATTAAATGGTCTCAGATCTTGACAATCTCTTCTCTGGGTCCCAGAATCAAGGAAGGTGAGAATACTACTGCTGCATCTGCATTCAGATTTTTTATTATTATTTTAATTAAATACCAATAAAATTAGTATGAGTTCTCTAAAAGCAGTGAATAACATCCATAAACCTTCTCTTTTAGGATTCTTGAGCCAGAGCTACTTCAGAAAGCCTTCAAGTGGTACAGTGACCTCAATCCAAGTTCTTTTGAGCAGCAAGATTTGGCATCTCTTAATAATGTGACATTTTATAGTTAAAAATCTCACCCAGACCAAAACTTTCTATCCATGTATTTTTCAAAAGAATATAGAATTTGAAAATTTGTTCTTCATGCCATCTATGACAAGGTGCTTAGGAGCTTGGAATTAAGAAAGCTTCCTGTAGCAATATATCACTGGGAAGAAGACATATAAAAAGAATTTTGAAATAAAGGAGTTCCTTTATGTATGTAAATTATACACTTTTCTTAACTAATTCATACTCCTGCCAGTTTTTTTTCTCTAAGAACATAATTAGCATACTTCTATGTTGAAATACAGCATTCTCAGAGTCCACTAACAGTTAAGACAAACTCATGAATTTACCATAAGAGTTTAGAACTTGTTAACCAAATTGTCCTTCTCTCCTGCAAAAACAAGCACTTCATGAGCATTCTGGAATGTTCATTTATTAACAAAGTCATGATTGTGAGTCTGATACCAGCCTTTTGAACCACCTCATTCGAGTGTGCAACACATCATTACATCGTCTGGCATAGCAGAAGTCAAAGTCTTCTATAAACATCAGCCAGGCTGGTTCCTCCCACACTAATTAGGACAGCTTGACAAGTGATGAAGAAATCACAGAAATATGCTGCTTTCACTCAAACTTTTAAAAAAGGGGCAAGGGGGGCGAGGGAAGCCCACCTCCCAGGATGAGAATCCTGTGTCCTCACCTTGAAACGAATTGGAAAGAAAAAATAGCATCATTTAATACAAGAGGTCAAAGCTGAGACTTGATTAAACACAGTTGCCACGTTCAACTGCATCGACTTGTCACATCCCACGAGCCAAGCGAGGCTGAGCCTCCCGACGGCAGCGGCCGCGGCGCCGCCAGGAGCTGCCAAGCAGTAGGTGGCACTCTTCAAACTGCGGCCGTGGGAAGCCAAGTGCCAGCACAAGCGAGGACACGCTACAGAGCAGGCTGGATCTTCACCAGAAATACCAATAGAAATATTGAACTGTTTTAGCCAAAACTGACACCCAGGAGGAATGCAATGGCTTCGTTTCAGTAATACATACAGCAACCCTTGTGTATAATCTCTGACGTTCCTAAGAATTATAATTTTTGAGTGCTGAAAATATTTCAGATGAACACTACTGTACACTACTGTAACAAAACCAGTACCTTAAGAAATTATCTATTACATCTGCAGAATACTTTAAGTGCAGCCTTGTAGCTAATTATGTAAATATAAATCAAACTCATGACAAGTTTGGGTTTTTAACATAAAACATAGTGCAATTATTTAGGCTTTGTCACAGCTGTTCTTCAAAGCTGGGCAGTAAACTTGTTACAATAAATTAAACAGATAACCAAATCTTTTGGAGTAACATACGAATTGTTGTTTCTGTGATATTTACTGGTGAAGATGTAGCCCACACACCCAAAGACTCAATGGTTTTTAGGACAAGAGTTCAAATGAATACAAGGTATAAGAAAAATAAAAACACTGCTCCATAAAACAAGTGTCAGACTTTCCATTCCTGCAAATAGCATTTCTTCATTAAGCAATTAGACTTTTTAAAAACATGTTAAATACAGATTGAAATACCTTTATACCTCAATACCCTTTCCTGCTTATTTGATAAAACAGTAAAAGGAAAAGCAGATTTAGTAACAACGCTCAAGTACAGGTACTTGTAAATGAAACAGCCAGTAGAGGGAGTATAAAAACAATAAAAAACCCCAAACAGCCCTTTTCTTTCTCTATTTTTTTACTTATGATCTTAGCTTTCTTTTAGCATATATTAATAGTGTCGACAGTGCAAAAATTAGAATATTGTATAAACACCTTTGAATTTTAAAGTATTAAACATAATGACTTGAAACTAAAATACTTTTTAAAGTAGCATTACAAAATGAGCTGATATTAGACTCGCCAAACTGAAATAACATTTTAAGCAAAGGCAAGGTTAATATCAACTAACAAGCTGCATAAGCCATTTCCAAGTTATAAATCCACTCACTCAGACTCTCGATTTTCTGACTCTAAGTTCATGATTTGATGAGAGAATGTTAGATATAATCTATTTGAACTAGCATACAGCATAAATCTTAAAACTGAGCAAAAGTTACTGTTATTCTTATCTATACAACAGGCAACATAAAAGCAAGTCAGCCAAGTATATGCTCTAGATCATTAGTGGAAATAAGCATTTACATGACTGTTTCAAACTCAAGTCACTAAATCATGTATGTGCTAAATAAAATCTCATCTTTGCACATCAGGTTTTCACCCTGTGCAGCTGATGAGTATGGCTTAAACATGAGTGAAAGGAAGAAGGACACAAATGGGGTGAATGGAGCTGCCAGCCTTGTGTTAGAATCTTAAATGAGCTTCCACTCTCCTCACAGAAGTGGCAAAAAGAAACCATCTCCCAACTCACCTACACTATCCCACTGTGCATAATCACACCTTCCGCAGTCCATTTTACAGGAGGAGCAAGGTTACTGAGTTAAGAGTGAAGGCGTTCCCTCCTTTCCCAAGGCCTATGAGCGCTAGGTACCCCCAAGCCATCAGGCAAACATGGGCAGCAGAGCTGAGGAGTCAAAGGGACAGAGGATTAGTTATTTCAAATGTAAACTGCATGCTTTATAGACAACTGTTTGTAAAAATACCTGTTGGACACATAAGCCCTTCTTCACTGTTAACTGTTTGGGTCCATATGGTTTTCATTCCCTTTCCAAGCCACTCCTTGTTGTCTGACCTATGTATTGCTCTATTATCCTACTAAATAGAATGGTAGTGCAGACCAGGATACATGGTGTTCCTATACATTAATGCAAAATGTGGTACACCAGTCCTGATGGGAGATGCTGAATGACATCACTTACCACAACTAGATACCACTTGAGTGACAATTTCGCTTTCAATTAACCTGGAGCCAGAATCCATGGGGTGAAAGGCAGAGACAATTCCATTTTTTTACAACAGCATCTAAATTTTAAGCACGAGTTAATTGTAAAACCAAATCCTGTCCACCTTCACACAAGGGATTCATTGCTGAAGATCATTATTTGACTTAAAGCATCCTGACAGACCAGGAAAAATGAGTGTCAAGCCAAGATTAACTTTCCAATTAGCATAGGTAATAGGAATAATTTTAACTTTATTTAAACTTTAATTACTATTTTCTTCCACAACTACAGATCTTACTACATCTATTATTTCTTAGGAGTGCTACTTAATCAGAAAGTCTTAACATCCAGCACATGAAGGTGCAGGATAAACTTTCTGCATCACAGAGGAAAAAAGAAGCCATGTAAAAGGTAATTACAATATGCTGATAATTCTCTGACAAGCAGAAAGCCCACATACTGTAAAATACCTGTGAGTAGACTCATGGGACACAAATGGCATATGCTACACATGGACCTCGAGAAACCCTGAGCAAGGAAGATGAGATTCTCCCCTAAAGGTAAGACTTTTCCCAGAAACCTGAAATATTGGAATATCTGGCTTCTTCAGTATCCTAAATATGACCGACCTTGATCCAGGATGTTCAATACTAAAAGTTTCTTAAAACACTATGTTATGCACCAAGATTTTAAACAGTTAAAACAAACTTCATATAAGCTTCCGTGGTCCAGTCCAGTGCTTCATTAGAAATCCTAGAAACAAAAAATAGCCAAATATGGCACAAACTGACTATTGCAGAACCTTCTAACAAAATCCTGACTGGAGAGCATGCAAGTCAGAAGAGCTCAGAGATGAAAGGAGAATACATCTCTAGTGATTTCACTGTTTTCCACTGCTGAGGTTTCTGTTAAGTAACTTTTAAATCTCCTTTCCAAAAGGGCTCATCTCAATTCTCCTCTACAGAACTGCTCAATTTTCCTGTAAAAATATTTACGCTTTTTTTTTTGTCTTTAACAACAAACAGCATACATACTTATACAATTTTGAACCTAATATACAATTCAGGAAACAAAAGCTATGACATGCAGCACATTATCACCATTATTTTATATGATCTCATCCTCTTCAAAACAATAATAACCTTCCAGCTGCACTGTAACCAGGACTGTGCACTGTACTCCAAACAGTTGGACAAGCACTCTTTGCAGTAGCTGCACTGGACCTGAATAGTATCTTGTTTGACTTCCCTCCACTCCTTTTTTTCCAGCCTGGTTTCCTAAGGAAATCAGACTTATGCGATCACTCGGGGAGGGAGGGAAGCGTACGCATATGTACATACGCACTGCACGTGGATGTCTGTCCGTCTGACCTCACTAATTCTTTTGGAGCCCATTGGCCAGTTTCAATCACATTCAAAAGAGGAGCAGAGATATCAGACATTTAAGTTCTTGAAAGTTTCATGACAGCAGGCTGCAGGGCACGGAAAGTGTTTCCACGGAGAGGCAGGCTGCAAGCCTTCTTAGATGCCACTAAACTCACAGGGGAAAGAACAGTTCTGCTCCTTTTTCCTGCCTGCCGGAAAATCTTCAGCCAGAGGTCACAATCAGTGAAAAACGATCAAGTTTCTTGCGCTTAAGGTGTTCACAAAATAGCTTAAGTTGAATTCACCACTGCTTTTTAAATGGTGTTTTGAACAAGGCTGATGTTTTCTGCATCATCTTTTTCTTGCCCTACACAATACACACTCCCTGGCTCAGCCCCTTGCTCCCAAGACCATTTATTTCAAAACATCAGCATTGTACCATGCACATGGCAGCACTCTACTCCTCTAAAACACAGAGAAAACTAAAACTGGGAGATCTTAGTATTCCCTTCAGGCCTTCAAACTAAACAAGTATGTGGTTCTGTAAAACACTCAACTATTGAATAAAGTTTTAAAAAGACAGTGCAGCAAATACATAATCATCTTTATTCATCTCTACGATAGAACACTAGTACTACCACACTTGCACGCTACTGTGCTAAAGACAGTTGTAAGGCAATAAGACAAATAATGAGGTTTGAGCTGATATCTCTATAGTTCTTCTCACATCCCTCCAAAATACACAGATGTATCAACTCAATACGATTCACCTGTACCCAAAAGCCACCTTTATAAAAGTAAACTAACAGATTAAAATGCAAGTCCACGGATACTTTAAGGCATAGATCTACAAATGAAGGAATTGTTATGACAATTCCCAGGAAAAAAAACTGCCACGGCTGCTTGAAGTCACCCTAAACTATGGAAATAAAAGGCAAGCAAAAAAACAAACAAAAAAAGTTTCTTATTTAAAAAAAAAAAAAAAAATTATTTCAGCCCTAATACATGCTTTGCTTGGAAATTTTAGTCCCATGACCACACCAAACCCCAGCACACATCCCGGCGGGGCGCTGGAACGGAGAGCTGGTGCGGCGGCACGGGCAGCCCGACCCCGGGAGCTTCC
>NW_008661156.1:0-813 GCF_000695815.1 Acanthisitta chloris
CTCGCCGCTCCGCCTGAAAATCAAATTACAAAGGGGGAGAAAATAATGTAAAAAGCATAAAAAAATTGAATTAGAGGTCTGAAGTGGTTGCTTTGAGCACACTGAGTGCCGTCCGCTTTTGTCACCTTCGTTCCCCTGTGTTTGCGCTCTCTCCCTCGCTTTGCCCGCTCACCGTGCCCAGCATGATGTTCCTTCCCAGACACAGCAGTGCCACCCTGGCACTCTGCCCAACCCCAGCACTACACATCCCCACACAAACGGTCCTGCGTGTTTGGGTAGGACCTACCTAAATTCTCCATCATCTCTCCCTCAGAAAAGGACCTTTGTAATAAAGACCAGCAGACATAAATCCAGTGTTTGTCACTGGGATGTCTTACTGATAATAGGAGTGAACTTTAGGATCAGAACGGCTGTGTCCTGGACCTGCCTATCAGGAGACAGAGCTGCAGACGTTTATGGTTTACTGGGACCCCACAGTGTGCTGCAGCAAAGGGGCAATAGGTGCAAGGTGGGCTGTTCACACAGGTTTTCGCTGGTGCAACCAGCCAGACCTTTATTCCCACTGGCTCTCAACGCTGGGGCAACTTTGCACTTTGGACAGGGACACACTATGGGAGTTTGGGAGCTGCCCCATCTGTGATGGAAGTTGTGTGGTCACCTTGTGCAGGCACAAGTGTAAACCTCCTCTGCCAGCATCCCAGCAGGTGTGTGTCTCCATACAGGCTGAGCTACAAGCACATAGGCAACTTCTTCCCCACTCTGACAGGAGAAACTCACTCCTGAAGTTGTGGAGATGGGAAGCCTTCTTCAGCA
>NW_008661156.1:839-9433 GCF_000695815.1 Acanthisitta chloris
AGAGCAGGAGTCACACGGTCTCAAGCACCAGAACAGAGAAGGAAATGAGGCCTCAGAGGCTCCAGTGAGAGTAAGGAGGAAAATGCAGGGGGGAGAGGGTAATTTATCTGAGTTCAAGAGCAGAGCTGCACTTCCCTTCCAGCTCTCAGCACCTCAATGCTCACACCGTGCTCAGAGCCTGCCTGAGAGCAAAGATGATGTCCCTGCAACTCAGACAACAGGGTTTTCTCCTCAGTTATCCTCCCATCCTGCCCTCACCAGCATCCATCTCCAGGAGGTCAGAGGAGCTGGGAAGAGGCACATTTCCCCAGGGCACAGCACTGGTGCCTGCTGTTCTCCCACCTCTTGTTTGTGCATAGACACACATGGGGCCCAGACTTAAAAGCTTTCGAGACAGAGAAAGACATCATCGAGCTCTGCCGGCAGGGAAGTGGCTGGGATTTGGATCGCTTCCCCCAGACTGAAAGAAACACTTCTTTTTTTTTCCCTCCTTCCTCCAAGAGACTAAATTTAGTGAGTTCCTTTCACATTAAAAACTTGTCAGGTATTCACATCCAAAGAGGCTGCAGCTCCTGTCTCTCAGGGGAGTTACTGAGACAGCGAAACCTCTTAAACGAATAAAGAAGAAGGGAGAGATATTCAGACAATCTCCCACCACTGCTTTTAAATCCACTCTCTCCAGGGCTGGTGCATGGACACCTTGGTCCCACAGCTGCCATCTCCTGCTGCAGAGGCAAGAGGAGAGGGATGAATTCTACCTCTCTAGAGCAGGACTACGCAACACTGACCCCTGGGCCAGTGCTATCTTTCCCGTGTGCCCCTCAGAGAGGAAAGAGGAGTGAATAATTTTTGCTGAAAGGTAGATTGTCCATCCAGTGACAAGGCAAAAAAAGGTGGTGATGCTGATAAAAGAACAGGTATTTGACTGAGGGTGCACCACCAGCCTCCTCCTGAGCCACCAAGGAAGGTCCAGCCCTGTGTGAAGAGAATGAAACAAGACTGCAAGAAAATCCAAGATCTCCCCATGCTAGAGCCCAGTGCAGGATCGGGAGGGACGTGGCAGGGAAGGTCCCAGGTTGTACCATGTGGGAAGCAGCCTCAGGCTCACAGTGACCCACAGAGCTCATGTGGCTGGTCTGATGGCCCATCCGACACCGTGCCCAGAGGGCACTGGGACATGCTTGTCACTCACTTGGCTTCCTCCAGTGTCTGGGCACCTCATCCCCGCAGAGAGACCCTTGTTATCTCAGGAAGCTTGGCCTTTTATCCTGCCTCCCAAAGGGCTTCAATTGCTCTGTTTATCCCCAGCCTCCCTGTGCATCCTTCCCCCCTTCCCCGACAGACCCTGCGGGCTGACAGCCTCGCCGTGCCCCGAGGACTGCGGCTTGAGTGGCACCTCAAAGGGACTCCAAAGCTCTGCACTCGGCAGGGTGCTGGGAGGAAGGGCTGGAGGCAGAAGATGGCTCTGGTGGCAGCTGGACCCAAAGCCCAGCGGTAAGGGGCGACGGGTTTGCTCAGCTCCTTCTCGTTATGCTAAACCCTGACTCAGCATTTCTTACCCACAACTTCAACCAAAATTACATTGAGAGACAATCTGTTCTCGGTGTGTCTCGGGTGCTTTCGCTAAGTTACCGAAGAGACCGAGGGGCATTTTGTTCTCTAAAAGCAGCCTGACAACTGCTTTGTCAAAAATGAAACTAATTGGGAGGATTAGGTCGCTGGAGAGAGCCTGAAGAGATGGGGAGGCTCTTCTGTTCCGCTCACTGGGTTAACCCAGTCTGAGTAGCGAGGGACCAAGAAAAATCAGCTAAATTAAGTTTTTCAATTGTTTGCAATTTTTGACTACTAAACATTTCTGCTCAAAGGCAGACTCCTGCACAGTGCACCCAGGTCCTCAAGCACATGTCACCTCCCTTGGTTATCACCTACAGGCCATTCCAAAATGAACCCCCTACGACCCACAACCCTGGTTTAAACCCCTGCACTGAACAGCAACACACAGGGATGAGAGAAACCCATTGGCCTCAGCCCAAAGGTTTTGGGGCTGTGAAATCTGGCTGGCCCAGAGAACAGCCTGAAGCCCAAATGTGGATGTTAGGGACCTTCACACCTAAACTCTGCAGCTCCGCTCTTGCCCAGCCAGTCCCAGGGGATCCTCACAAAGGGTATGTGCACCAGGAAGGGATCGGCTCTGCCCAGATGGCAGCAATGGGGTATTTTTTCCCTCCTCCCATCCTCACAGACATCTTAGCTAATCCAGCCCTGAGAGCAGAAAGTCTGGGCAGCTGGGCTGGGGAGCAGCGCTGGGTCCAACCAGAGGATTTGTCAAACTTTTCCAGGAGGCATCAGCAGCTCTTCAAGCTCCTTGACAGCCAGAATAACAAACTGTGTCTGCAGAGCTCTGGGGATCCAGGGTGGAATTAAAATGGGTAATGAATAGAGCCATTTTTCAGGAGATCACAGCTGCAGAGGCACAAAGGGCAGTGGGCAAAAGGTGGTGGACAGGCACATGGGGAAAGGACATGGGTGGCACAGGGGCTGTCACCAGGGCAGCAGTGTTCCTCCTCTCCCAGCTCTGCCCAGGAGGGAAGGCACTTTGCTGCTTGCCAGCGTGGCTTTTGTCCTGTGCCTGCTGCTACAGGGACCCACCAGATCACAGCGGGCCACAAAGAGGCAAGCAGCCCCTTCCTCCACTTCACCATGCTCATGTTCCTTGAAATGGGGAGTTTTCTGGCAGAGGCCTCAGTGGTCTGGCAGCACCACTATTAATTTCAGTGAGAAGAGGATCTTCTTGAAGGGGACCAGGAGAGAGTGCAGTCTGGGAGCATCCTCCCTCCCCCAGCCTGTCACACTGGTAGTGATGCACCCTTTGATTTGGGAAGAGGTTTGGTGGAATGGGTGTGGGGGCTGTGGTTGTGAGAAATGCTCTGGGGGACCCTGCCAGGTCTGTAACAGGAGGTCCTGTCTGGGCATCGGTGCCAGCACATGGGACCCAGGGGAGGACATGCAGCCACAGGGGGGAGGAGACACCCAGTGGGACAGCTCACCCTGCTTCACACAAAGCTGATTCCCAGATCCCAAAAGATTTACCTGCCCTGACTGTGTACCCACCAGCTGACAAATCATGCATGCACCAGTCCTTCCCCAGCGGGCAGGGAGGTCCTGCAGAGATCCCCTCTGGCCATACCTGCTCCTGCTGAGCTCCTTCCCAGTTCCTTCATCCCTCAGCCCTGTGACTCACGACGGCGCTTAATTAGCAGGAAGCCTGATGCAGACACCTGTCAACTCCTCGGAGACAACCAGCATTTCACGTTAGCTGCCCCGGGGCTGTTCGGCAGGAACAGCTCGCTCTCCGTATTGATATTCCTTCATCTCAGCCTATTTTCCAAGCCGTCAAGCTGCCATCTCAACCCTCCCAGGCCCGGCAGTGCTGGGCAAAGCAGCCTCGTGTCCGTCAGTTCCTGGACTCTGATCCCACCTTTGCAGCCACTCAGGAGTGCTGGAACTACTTTGTGCTTCCCCCAGCAGCCTGGCATCCCCTCACAGCATGCACCAAGCACGGACTTTGAGTCAGGTCAATTCTGAAGATAGGAAAAATGTCCCTGCCTGGCTCCCCAGGTCCACAGAGTCTCCAAGATGTGAACCTCTGCCACCGTGGATGGGGCATCACCACCCCAGCCATGGTGCAGGGATGCCCATCCCACCAGGAGCCACAGCAATAGCCAGTGGAAGCGACATGGCTGTTTTGATTTATTGCAGTTGGCAGGAGGGCACGGTGCCATCACCAGCGTGTTCAGTGCCAGGAGCATTGTGTGATGCAGCACTGAGTCCTGCACAGGTCACCTCGGGTGGGCTGAGGTTCATGGCCAGTCTTGCAGAGACAGGAAAAGGCAGGGGACACATTGACCCAACAGTTCTAATTGAGCTATAAAGGGATCCCCTGTTAATTGCAGAAGGTGTTAACTCTGAAACCTAATGGCTTGAGGGCTGAATAGCAGCCTGAGGTCAGTGTTCACCACCTTGGCTGGCCTGTCACCAGCTGGAATGAGGCAGAGCATCTCTCCTGGGGAAACACTGTGTCCTTCAAAGCACTCCTTCACTCCCCCTCCACTGTAGCCCACTGTACTGCTGCTTATTCCCACATGTGCCATACCCCACCTCAGGGCCAGCTGAGGACCACTTTCATGGAGCAGATTCACCTCCTCCCTTACCATTAGGATGACATGTGTCACTGTCCACTTCCCATAGGCTTTCTGGTCCTTTGTCAGTGCCAGGAGCAGAGATGTGCTCAGCCTCTGTAGGGACAAGGGGGAGCTGCAGTGGTCTAAGAGCATCCTCCTTTTGTATCCGGCATAGGAAGAAGACAGGCAGTGGCACAATTAAAGCCCAATGATGCATCAGCCAGACTAAACTCCAGCCCATAGTTGCCCCTACTTCCCCAGGATGGCTGTTTTCTCCGTGAATCAAGTCAGTAGAAAGATCAACACCAAATCCTTTGGCAGCTCAGAAATTCATCTGTCACATGGAACAAGTGGGTGTCCACAAGACGCCAAGGAGTCCCTTCCCTTTCTCCAGTACCCATGTAAAATTAAAATGGACAAGGAAGAAGCTGCTGTAAATAATGCATTCATGGTGCACTACACGGCTTCAGGAGCACATATTCATTGTCTAGTCTTATTTAAAGAAACCCATCCCTGCCTGAGTCATTAAAAATGTATCCTGGTTTCAGCTTCATCCCATATACACTCACCACCATGAAGCAGGTGGCTCAGTGGCTATTTTCATGCCTTCCCTCTCTCAGCTGGTCCCAGGCAGCCCCATGCTGTTGCGAGCAAGGCCTTTGGGTCACATGAAAAATTCACACACTTGGCATCAGGAGTTTTCCATGCCTGTGCTCCCTGCTCCTCCCTCACACCTGGGCCCAAGGACCCGCTCTCTGGCACTGCCTCCAAGACCCCTGCAGCACCCTCCATGTTAATAAAGGATGCTAATGAGAACTGCTAAGCCCCAGTCTCACCACTGCATCAATTTCACCACTTTTCCATCCCCCATCTCCCCACCTCCCTCTGGCCAGTCTTAATTCTTCCTCACATGCTCACACACTGCATCTCCTTGCACCCACAGCTTTCTGTGTTGTGGGGTTCACCAGCTCTTGCCTGGGTGCTAACAGTTTGTGGGAGCTGAGCCTGCTGCAAAGGCAGTTTCCGAGGTGGCAGCAAGGAGTCAGCCACCTTAGAACCAACAGGCTGTGGCATCGTGTTTACTCTTCATTTTCATTCCAGGGATGCCCAAGGTGGGCATCCTGCACAGCTCTGGGCAGGCATCAGAGGAAATTTAATTCCCTCTTGGTACTCTGGAAATGGTGGATGATGGTGAGGAGGAGAGGCTAGACCCGAGGCTTGGAAGGAGGAGAAAAGAGTGAAGTCACTCAATGTCTCGTTGATACTCACCACATGCCATTCAACAACCAGGTGGCCACGAGCCCAATGCCTCATTAATGGGGCAGTGCTTCAGATACTACAGCCTCAACTAGTGCTCTCACTCCTTTGCTGAGCCATGACTAAAGTATCTGCACCCACCCTGCAAGGATGTGCCCTGGGGTGCTCCCACTTGAGCCATCAAACCACACTCAGCCTATCTCTGCCTGTCAGAAGGAGCTCATGACCAACCACAAGTGTCTGTGTGACCACAGCAAAGCCTGGGGCAGAGGTTTTATCCACAGCTTACAACATTCATCCCTGCTTGCTGCTCACTGCCTCCTCCTGTCTAGGGAGCACTGGAGGCAAACCACAAGGTGGGATAAGCTGGAAGCATCTCTTGGACACAAGGACACCCACCCATGTGCACACAACCTGCACCCACCCGGCCACTCGCCTGGATCCTCCACACCCCCCTATGGAGGAGCTCCTCCAGAGACACCGCTGGAAAACCTGGGAGATAATACATGCCTGCGACATTAGCAATTAAGGAACATTAATTATAATAATAATAATTATCACAAAATAGCATTTTTATGGCACAATATTATGCTGAAAGATTTACAACATACTGAATCATGAAGTTCGTAATTAAAGTTATTTTAGTTTCTAATTTTGCTTTAATTCTATTCCAATAAAAGATATGATAAATATACCTTAAAAATCCACAGAAACCATTACTTAAGACAATTTCCCTGTACAGGGATGTTATATTGCAGCATAGAAATCCCTTGAGAAGCATCACAAACCTCGGCGAGGAAGAAATGTCCAGCCCTGTGCAGTACCAAGTTCCATAAGCCTCAGCCCTGGGCAGATGGCACCACTGTCTGAAGGCACCTACAGCCTCTTGGCTTGAGCTTCTTGGCCGTGAGCACTCCCAAGGTGGTGCTGTAAGTCACTGTGTTTCTTCTGCTGATGTGATGGGAGGAACTGGAGAGCCTGGTACCCATGATCCAGCCCAGGAAGCACTGAGCTGGGTTTGTTCCTCACACTGCTGCTGGAGGAGTCCTTGGCATCACCACCACGTGTGTAACACTGCTGGGACGGAGCAGGTCACTCTGGCTCTGACGTCAGGCTCCTGTAGTCCAGTGCACCTGTAGCGGTGGGTAGGAGAGAGGGGGCAAAGAAAGGACCCAAATTCTGGCCTTCCAGGAGAAAATTATTATTGACTAAAGTGGTTTTACAGAATTGAAACCCAACATGCAATTGTTTTGACAAAAGTTTACCACAGTAAAGAAAAAAGAAAGGACAGGGAAACTCTTAGACATGGTCAAAACTCTTATTTAGAGTGATATTACCATTGTAAAAGGATTTTTCAGTTTCATTTTGTAAATAAACCCCATAAAATTAACAAGGCTGAAATCAGAATTACAAAGCCTGATGCTTACCCCATCAATCCACTGTGACTGGCCCATGTCTTGCTGCACAGGAATTGTGAGTAACAAGTGTATCGCCCCACTATGGATTGAGATACATTCTGAAACCTCAGGTGCTCCTCCCAAACAAACAAGTCCAGACTCCCCCTTGCTAGACCAGCGCTGTAACACTGCTGGACCCACACCAGCAACTGGACTCTTGCTGGTTCATCCATCCTCACCTTGATGCCTTCCTGCATTAGGAGACCTGGGGCCACCGTCAGCTAGTTCGAGCTCCCCTACCACAGGAGCTGCATCCCACTCTCACTGCCAGCAATAAATGGCATAATAGAAGTGAAGGGAAAAGGATGAGCTGATGGCCTTGGGAAGTCATTTACCTCCAACACCATGCCCATGTACCAGGCAGCCCTGGCTGCGCCCCAGAAAAAGCCACCATGGGGTGCCAGCAGCTGGAGGTCCATCACATTGATCTCTCAGGAGATAGCATGGACCAGCCAGCACACTGCTGTCCCAGACTCATTCGATTTGAAAGCCAGAGGTCGTGCCATATCCCCTTGCCCACAATGAGGTCCCCACTTGCTGCCTTTGAGGAGCCCCCTCCTCCTGACCCCAGCTGTGGCAACTCATCACGCCAATGGAGCAGCCGCAGGGCAGGCTGGAGGACCTTCCACCCCCTTGGCTGAGCCCCTGCCCAAAGCAGTCAGCACGGCCGACTGCCTCCGAGCTCAGCCTGAGCCCTGCTCCCCCAGGAGCTCCCCTGGGACTTAACTTCTTCATAATTAATTTAAGTGCCTCTGTGTGTCGCGCTGCCCACCGGCGCCTCCTGAGCACAGATTACTCACCTCGCTGCGGACACAGGGAACATTACGAGTAGGTCCAGGGGACGAGAGGTCTTGGCTCCCTGACAGTCTGTAACTGATGGCTGGTTTGGGAGGCAGCTGGGGCAACACCAGTTCTCAGAAAAGCTGCAGGTCTGCCAGCAGGTGATCCCATCACCCACGCTCCCAGATGGCTGGGAGGGAGACAGGAACTCCCCAAAATCTGAACAGGGATGGTGGGGTGTGCATTTTAGGGAAGGGTGAAGGCTTTAACTAGAAGAGGTGCCTATATTACCAGCAAGGCCTTTAATTGATTCTGGGAGAGTGATTTCTAAATTATATCCTGACGTGTACACCGCAATCGATAAGTGCATTAAAGGAAGGAGCCTGCACGCCCTGGGCTGTGCTGCTCCACACCATCCCCACAGCCCATCCCCTGCTCCATGCCCCACCAGCCGCAGAGGAATCCCTGAAAGCAGCAGGGCTGGGCACTGCAGTAGCTGGGAATGTGCCCCATGGAGCATCCCTCTCCAGGCAGGTTCCCTGCACCTGGCAATGATGCATTCATCCCAAAATACTGACTTCTTCTAGGATTGGTGCCACGGTTTGGCAGCAGAGACAGAAATAAGCCTCTCTCTTCCACACCGAGATGGTGCTTTCACTGCAGCCTTGAGCTCCTCCTCTTACCCTCCTCCCCGTCTCTTGGGTACTTGTTACAAACTGATTTGATCTGGAAAACCAAGAGCGAGGCAGAGTGGTCCTTTCCATAAGGATGTGCCAGAAATCCTGAAGAGCTTGGCTGCCTGCCTATTTTAGGATGACAGATTTAGGAAGGGGTTTACCATCTTCAGGAAGGGTTTAGTGAATTGAAAAAGCTGCCTGGAAGTTCCTGCTCTCCCTGCACACTCTCCTGGCACATTCCT
>NW_008661156.1:9465-13321 GCF_000695815.1 Acanthisitta chloris
AAAGCAAATACAAATCCTTCAGTCTATTTATTAAAAAATTTACAAAATGATGAGTGAAAGACAGCTAATGATGCATCATACGGTTAGTGCCAGGGAAAACGCTCTAAGTCCTCAAATATGAAAAGAATCAACATTTAATAAGACAGTTAATGTATGTTATTTAAATGTCACTCATTATTAAAAGTGTATATTTTTTGAGGTTTAATAACCATGTAATTGAGGCATCTTTTCTATAGTTAAACCTTGGCAAATATGTTTTTCATAATTAGCCAGTATTTATTTAACGTGCAATAACCATCCCATTAAATTTAATGACTTCAATTAATAGGTACAAAGGGGCTTTTTTAATGTCAATATGTATTCTTAAAAACAGTTCCCAATGCAGTGCCATGAGGGAGATCAGTTACCTGGGCGTGACTGGGGAGGGCAGGTACCTGAGCCAAACCACGGGGCTTTGCTGGTGCCCCATTGCAGGAATGGGGAGCCCTGGGCAGCCCACAGCTGGGGAGGGGGTGCTGCATGTCCCAGCCAGGGCTTGGGGGTCACAAAGAGGGTCATCCCAGTGGGCACCCCATGGGGACCCCAGCCCATCCTTGCTGAGGACCTCCTCACCCCACCAGACCTGATGCCAGGTATGAGGAGTGATGCTGAAGGGTGAGGCCTCTGTAGGGGCAGTGAGGAGAGGCTCAGCCCAACGTGGCCACAGCCGAGCCTTGTAGCCCACATTAGGGAACAGCTCAGGGTAAATTAACTTTAACAAACCATCCAGTACAGTTATTAACCAGCTCATAATAAACCCCAGCATGACACTCTGCCTGCTGCAATCCCACTGGGCTCCGGGTTATAGAACCACACTTCATTTGTAAGGAAACCTGCAGGCATGCACCACCTCCAGTGCCCCAGCACCTCCCTGGCCCCAGGTCGGGGCTTTGCTGCCACCTCCCAAAACTCCCGCACCCCCTGGGGCTCTCCCCGCTCCCTCAACCCTGGCAGGACTCCCAAGTACCTTTTCCCTATCCTTCAGACCCCTGCTCTCCCCATGAACCTCAACCCACATGTTGGGAGATTGTCTGATGGCAGAAGTGCCTGAGGAGCTGAGTAGGGAAGAGCACACATTTCCCTATGTAGCAAACAGGGAAGTATGCTTAGGAACACGAAGGAAACCCCTGAGAAAGCAGAACTGCTTGTGGGAAATGGCACACTAGAAGTGCATGGCCTTTCTGCTCTGACAAAGGTGCTGGAGCACAGAGGCAGGGCAGGCTGCAAGTGAGGTGCTCCCCCAGGGCCCCCAAAATGCCAAAGGCCAAGGCCAGCAGCCAGCATGCCTCCCTGGCTTGCCTGAGTGCAGCTGGAGGAACCCTAGTGTTCCCCAGTGCCCCATGGCCACCCACCCTTCCCTGAGGCCCTCTCACCTGGGGATGATGCTGGCTGCAGGTGCCAGGTCAGGTCACATCCTCCTGTAAACTGGTGAGATGACACTGGAAGTGCTCACCACAGCCAGGGAACCCTGGGGAGGCAGTTGCAAGCCCTGCTCCACTTTTCCAGGTGTTTGAGCCAGAACAAGGCTCAAGAGACACTAAATCCTTGTAGGCAAAGTATCATAGGTTGGGTTATACCTCTGGCTGGGCTGGCCTAGGTTCAAGGTGACTTGGTTCACCCTAAGACAGAGATCCAGCTCTAGCAGAGCCCATACCCCCCAAAATACTCAGCACCTGGCCTTAGTGCTCTTCTTGCACGCCCAACTTCTCTGCCCCTTCCAGCCATTGGGACATGACCCATTGTGCCATGACAGGAGCTGTGCAGCAGCCACCATCTCACTGCCTCAGTGTCCCTGGCACCTCCTTCCTCAGCTAAACCCCTCCAAGGCCATTTGTGGGGAATGGCCAAAATGCACTGAGGCTCAAGCAGATTGGAGAAGCATATGTCACCATGCATTTCCCAGGGCATGGAGCGAGATGCCAGCAGCACTGCCAGCCTCCACCAGGCAACACACCGGCTGCCTGAGCTCGCCTGCCCCATGTGCAGGGAGGTAGCAAGATTTAGCAGTGATCAGTGAATCCCAATTAATTGTGGTATCGGTATTTAAGGGACCCCATTGTGACAAGGCTGCCATGAGCTGGCTACAGCCATCTGCTCCCCTGGCCTGGGGACCCTGATGCCTGTGGGGATGGACCAGTGATTTCTGGCACTGGCACTGGGTGGGAGGACTCCTACCTTGCTGCCCTCCTTCCTCTGGCTCAGCTGGGGTAGCCTGGCCAGGATGGAGAGCAGAGCCGATGGGGTTATTTAGTACCTCAAACCAGGCACAGCTTCCCAGCGGCGATGCTGCCAACCTGAGAACAGCTGCCTGCACCGACGCGGCCATAAATTACCCACGGAGCCATCGGGGACCCGTACCGCAGGGCAGGCACAGCCATGTGCAGCCCCACACAGGACCAGAACAGGCAATTAATCCTTGTTAGCAGCCTGACGGGTAGATGGGCTTGCTGGGCATGTAGCATGGGCCAGCTGCTCCTGCAGTGAGGCTCTCTCCTCCGTTTGTAGCCCTCCTTCCCCAGCGTCCTCCTCTCTGTGCAACTTCTCCTTCCCCTGTTCCACCCTTGTCCCCTTTCCTTCCTCTCCCGTTATCCTTGTTTTCTCCTGCCTTTCTCCATCCTATCTTCCCATGCATCCCACCAGCACTGCTCTCCAAAGATGCTCTGTGGCACTGCTCCCATCCCCAAGGCAAGGCTGAGGCTGGTCCCTGCCCACACACTCCGCTCTCAGTAGGTGCCCAAGAGCCCTTGCAATGGGGCAGCCACTGGGCCTTGGGCATCCCGTGCCTCAGCCTCAGGGACCAACCTCCTGGCTTTCCAGGGAATAAAATAAAACCAAGACATGCCAAACCACAAGGCCATCCCCAGAGCCCAGACCTGCACTGCTGCACCCCAGCCCTCAGGGACAGAAGGCTCGCTGGGCATGGGCAGAGCTCAGCCCAGACAGGACAGCCCAGCAATGCTGAGCGGGGACGTGTCATCCCCAGTGTGACATCCCTGAAGCGAGCAAATGCCGCTTCTCACACAGCAGATGGCAAATCCTACAGCAGGGAGGGGAAGAGGGGTGCCCATTAGCACCCCCAGCTATCGCCTTAACTCTGCATCTCCCTTTCCAGGGCTGGGAGCCAGCATCAAGCTCCCAGGCTCTCCCCTCCACCACCCTCTTCTCCCCAGCTCCAGACGCCCCCAAGGACACCCCCTCAGTACCAGAGATCAATCTCTAGCTCCTGCCCCCAGCCCTCTGCACCCAGGTCCATCAGTCACTGCTCCAGGAGGAGGTGTGGAGTTGCAGCAAAAAAGGACCCTGATTTTGAAGAAAATAATAATTCTAGAATAAATAAATAAATAACAAGCCCAAGCACAAGTCTGCTTTTAAATTCAAATGTGCAATATGGCCCAGAGCCTTAGAGCCAGAAGGAAACTACAGATTTGGGCAAGGAAACAGGGAATATTTCACTTCAGCTCAGTCCAAGCCGTCATGATTTACCCATCAGCGAGGGAGGTGGGGAGAGTGCTGCTCCCTGGGGGCTCTGCAGCTCTGACAGTCATATCCCTGCCCAACACCCCCAGGCTGCTGCCCCTGGACCTGAAAAGTTTCTCTAGACTCTCACGTCCCACCAGCTCCACTTCAGGACCATGGCTGTGCCAGGGTGGGGAATTTTCCCTGGGGCTCCTGTTGGGTCCTTCAGCAGCCACAGGTCCTGTGCTCCTCCCCAGCTGGGAGCCAGGACCCTCCAGCCCCAGCAGGGCACAGAGCCACTCAGCATAGCACCAAGAGGGACCCCAGCCCAGCAAGGGCTCTCTGGGGCCACAGAAACGCC
>NW_008661156.1:13346-13889 GCF_000695815.1 Acanthisitta chloris
AATGCCTTGACGGTATTGCTCTCCACACCTACCTTAAAGGAGGTTGTAGCCAGACCGGGGTCTGTCACTCCTCTCAAGCTACCAGTGACAGGATAAGAAGAAACAGCCTCAAGTTGCACCAGGAGAGGTTTAGATTGGATATTAGGGAAAATTTCTTCATTGAAAAGGCTGTCATGCATTGGAACAGGCTGCCCAGGAAAGTGGAAGTGCCAGCCCTGGGAAGCGTTCAAAAGCCATGTAGAGGCGGTACATAGGGACAGTTTAGTGATGGGCTTGGCAGTGCTGGGTTAATAGCTGGACTCAGTGATCTTAGAGGTCTTTTCCAGCCTTAATGATTCTACGGCTGCAGCCCTGTCTTGCTGATGCTGTCGGGGGTGTCACAGCCTCACTCTGTCGCAAGGCAAGGGACGTTCTCTTGAGTTCTGGGGTATCGCCCAGTGGCAGGGGCTGGTTCGTGCCCCTCGGGACACTCGGTTCACGCACCCGCCCAGGACACACAGCTCCTGCGGTCAGCAGACTGACGGGTCTCAGCGCGGCCCGTGC
>NW_008661157.1:0-238 GCF_000695815.1 Acanthisitta chloris
TCTGGGACCCCAATTACCGGGACCGAGGGGCTCCGGGACTCTTTAACGAGACCGAGGGGTGTGGGACTCCGATTACCGGGACCGGAGGGCTCCGGGACCCCTTTAATGGGACTGGGAATCTCTGGGACCCCAATTACCGGGACCGAGAGGCTCCGTGATCCTTTTACCGGGACTGGGGGATTTTGTGATTCTTTTACCGGAGCTGGAGACGACGGGACCTTTTTAATGGGATTGGGAA
>NW_008661157.1:858-1144 GCF_000695815.1 Acanthisitta chloris
GTCTGGAATGTTTCGTGCCCCAATTACCGGGACTGGGGGATTCCGTGATCCTTTTACCGGAGCTGGAGGCAACGGGACCTTTTTAATCGGACTGGGAATCTTTGGGACCCCAATTCCCGGGACTGAGGGGCTCCAGGACCCTTTTACCGGAGCTGCAGACTGTGTGACCCCAATTACCGCGACCCGTTTAATGGGACTGGGAGTCTCCGGGACCCGTTTTACCGGGCCTGGGGGTCCCCCCGGTGACCGTCGCCCCCTGCCCAGGTCCGAGCCTCGCGTCTCACCT
>NW_008661158.1:0-726 GCF_000695815.1 Acanthisitta chloris
AGAGTTTAAGGGATAAGTGAGAACAGTGTTCAGGTGAGGAATGGGTTGGGACAGAGTTTGAGGGATAGGGGAGGGATGGGTGAAGGCAGAGTTTGAGGGATAAGAGAACAGTTTCAGGTAAGGGATGGGATGGGTTGGGGTAGAGTTTAAGGGATAAGTGACAACAGTGTTCAGTTGAGGTATGGATTGGGGTAGAGTTTAAGAGATAAGTGAGAATAGTTTCAGGTGAGGTATGGGTTGGGGCAGAGTTTGAGGGATAGGTGAGAACAGTGTTCAGGTGAGGGATGAGTGAAGGCAGAGTTTGAAGGATAAGTGAGGGATGGACGAGAACAGTGTTCAGGTGAGGATGGGTTGGGGCAGAGTTTGAGGGATAGGGGAGGGATGGGTGAAGGCAGAGTTTAAGGGATAAGTGAGAACAGTTTCAGGTGAGGAATGGGTGAGGGCAGAGTTTAAGGGATAGGTGAGAACAGTTTCAGGTGAGGTATGGGTTGGGGCAGAGTTTGAGGGATAGGTGAGGGATGAGTGAAGGCAGAGTTTGAGGGATAGGGGAGAACAGTGTTCAGGTGAAGGATGGGTGAAGGCAGAGTTTGAGGGATAAGAGAACAGTTTCAGGTAAGGGATGGGATGGGTTGGGGTAGAGTTTAAGGGATAAGTGACAACAGTGTTCAGTTGAGGAGTGGATTAGGGTAGAGTTTAAGGGATAAGTGAGAACAGTTTCAGGTGAGG
>NW_008661158.1:826-17398 GCF_000695815.1 Acanthisitta chloris
AGAGATGAGAATGGTGAGGGATAGGTGAAGACAGGGTTCAGGTGTTGTATGGGTGAGGGCAGAGATTGCAGGATGGGTGAGAACAGCCTTCAGGTGAGGGATGATCCCTTCCTGAGCAGGCAGGGAGCTGGACTCTCCTTCCTGCTGTGCACAGAAGTGTGAGGGAGGGATGGTTTGGGCAGGGAATGCAGAAAATCAGCAAAGAGAAAGCGTCAAAGGACAGAGAAGAAAGGAAACTTGACATCTCAGGCTGGAGGGAGGAGCTGCATTCCCTGCAGTGGAGGTGGTTTGTGGCACCTGATGGTGTGGCCAGTTCTCAGTGTCCAGGTACCTGCTCTGCCCAGAGATGCAGGAGAAGGAACCTGTGAGCCCTGCAGGAGGATGGCTGAGCTTGGATTTCCCCAGGCCTTCAGCATCCCACATGCAGAGCTGTGTCTGTTCACATTTAAAAGTGTGTGGGTGCAGCTCCAGCTCATGGAGTTGTGCCTGTCTTCATGAGGATGTTAGAGAATAACACCATCCTGTGCCAAACCCCACAGTTCAATCCCTGAATCTTGCCATGTGTCAGTAACTCTTGTGTTTGTTTTGCTCTGCAGTGGAGTGGTGGAGACTAGGAATGATCAGGCACTGGTTGGAGTCCAGAATTATTTGGAGGTAGGTCCTTCTCATTGTATTGTCATTAAAATGAAGTTTCTAGGGTCACATTGTGGAGCTGCTGATGTTACCAAGGATAAATGTTATGTTTAGATTGACATTGAATAGAAAACTAAAGCTAAACACTTGAAAGTTCAAATCTAAGTGTTCAGAAATGATGTCAGTGTTCAGATTCTGACCCTGAAAAAGATGTGAACTCTTCAATTAGAGTTGAAATTGAAGCATCTGAGCCAAACTGATTGTGAACCCCTGCTCAGGTACTGCCACACCTGAAGGTACTTAAGGCTTTGTTAGGACTTGTGGCTTTGCCTCTCATTAAACTGACCCAGTTCTAGCTAATGTCAAAGTGCTTTGTGGATTTAGAGATTAGATGTTGTGTTTTCCTGGGAGAGGATGTCTGATAGATATTTGCAGAACAAAGCACAGCAGAATGTCTATGGTTCTGTGCTGTTTCTGTTCCCTTTGGAGCTCTAATATGCCAGTGGGAAAAGTATGATCCTGTTACCATTGTTCCTGTGCTGCTCCCAGGGATTCCCTGGAAGGTAAGGATGAATTTCATGCTGTTTGGGCCTGGAGTGAGTTAGAAAGAGGAGTGCAAGAGACTCACTGTTACACCCATGAGTAGCAAATGGGTCACTTGCAGAGGGTAAATGTTCAGCACATTTTTGTTTGTGTAATCAATTTGTAACTTAATGACGAACTGCTAGTGAATTCCATGTCCCAGTGCAGGGCAGAAATGAGAAGGAAGCTGTGTTACTTTTCTCTCTTGTCTTGGAAACATCATTAAGTTCGAAATGGAGAGTCACCACCCCTGGAGGAGCTTAAGGAGAGACCCTTGGTGCCATGGTCTAGTTGCCATGGTGGTGTTAGGTCATAGGTTGGGACTTGATGATCTCAGAGGTCCTTTCCAACCTGATTGATTCTGTGCCAATGAAACTTGTGCATTTTTAGAAGAGAAGAGGCTATTGGAGGGGATGGCACTGATTGCTTGAGGTCAGATCACACCTCTGTGTTATCAGCCAACCTTTCTGTTACTCAACTCTCAGTCCTGGTCAGGCTGTCTAACCTGAGATGACAAACTGCAGCAGTGTGAAGGTGATGTGCCCATCACACTTGTGTTTGGGATAGTCAGGCTGCAATCCTGGTGCAGTGAACAGCAGAGTTGCACAAGAGCTGGGCCAGGAGCAAATTTGCTGTCCCCTCCAGCCTCTGTGTGACCACAGCCAAGACATTTTCACACCCTGTGAGGCTGAGAGCTCCTGCATGCTCCTCTGAAGGAAAGTGTGATGAATTATGGTTTGAATAAGAGTTCTCAGAGTGTATTTTTGTGGCTTCTTGCCTGAGACCAGTGCAGAGAAAGTGGATAAATATTG
Source organism: Acanthisitta chloris (assembly GCF_000695815.1). Lineage (NCBI taxonomy): Eukaryota > Metazoa > Chordata > Aves > Passeriformes > Acanthisittidae > Acanthisitta > Acanthisitta chloris. The sequence continues at coordinate 2,854 of NW_008661158.1, forward strand.
TGCAGAGCTTGAAAGAAGAGCCCAAAGGACTTTGTATCTCATTTATCTCCTCCTCTGAGCTACGCAGTACCTCAGCCCCAGGCGCCGGACTCGGGGTGAGCCCAGCAGTTGGTTTGCATTATCCCAGGGACTTTGTTTTAAGAGGCAGATGGGTATGATGGGTGATTAGAGGAGAAAAGAAGAAGGAAAAAAAAAAAAAAGAAAAACATCAACTTACTTGGTGTTGTCTTTTCCCAGTATCAGCACTTTGCAGGCCAGTTCTGGGGGATGTGCTTTGCTTTCATGTGGTGGTATTGATGCTGGGCACTGCTGAGTCTATTAGAACCACATGGGAAGTCTTAAAGCAACTTTAATAGAAAACTTCTGGGGCCTGTAGGAATTTCTCTTCCTTCCTCCTTTTCTGGGCAGCCTTGAACTTCACTGCTTTCCAAAGGCAGGAAGGCAACTGAAGGGAAGGGCAAAATTAAACCTGTAATGAGATCCTCATTGTATTCGAAGGATGTTCAGAACTGTTTGCAGTTAGAGGCAAGTAAATAACCTGGGAGCTGCAGGCCTTGTGTTTCATCAACTGTCTTACTAAGGGTGTAACAGGCTGGTTGGTGTGTGAGTGTGGAATTGCTGGGGCTGAGCAGAAAGTCTGTCTACCTGTGTCACTGCAAAGTTGCTGCATCATACAGGACATGGAAATTTTTGTGGTCCTCAGTGCTGCTCTGAAACAGAGCCCTGGGACTGTCTGGAGGAAATTGAGCCTTGTTTTTAGCTCTGAGGCAGATGTAAGGAGCTTTTAATATATCTTTGAGGGGGGTGAGCTTTGCAGACAGCATTTTATTTCTTTCTTGGAGACAACATACTTGTCTTGAAGCACTTGGAAGCCCAACTTACTAGTGATGGGTCCAAAACAAATTCCAGACCTTGTTTCCCCAGATGGGGATGTTTGAGCTCTGTGACTTGGCTCCCTCCAGTTCCTTGTGGAAGCTTGTAAAATGCTCTAGTCTCAAGTCTTAGAGGAAGATCTCCCATGTGGCACCTTCTGCCAAGGTGAGTGGCTGTTGCCTGTGCTAACCAACACCACGTGCAAGAGCTGTGGGATCTGCAGTTACCTTCCCTTTCATGTCTGCTTGGAACCATCTCCTGAGTGTGCTGTTTCCCATTGTGCTGGTGAACACTGCCCAAAGCTAATCTTCCCCACACAGAGCTCTGTTTTGGCCAGGAGCCTCATGCTAAGGCCAGATATTATTCCTCATGAAAGGAAAAGGGAGGAGGAGAGGAGAGAAAGAACATACACCAACTCCTTACTGTGCAGGGCAGCTTTGGTACAGCCTTCTGTCTCTCCTCTTCCTTACATCCTTTAAAAAAAAGAGGAAGAAAGAAGGGAAAATGGACCAAGAGAACTGTTATTTTCAACCTCTGCTTTGATAGTCATTTCAGGAGATGCTTTGGAAACCCTTTGTTGCAGCAGAATCCACATTCTCAGCATTTCCCTCCTGGCTTTCCCTTCAACTTTTATCTATTCTACTTCAAAATGAGTTGTATTTTTAATTAGTTTCAGGTGACACAGTGCCCAATGAGTCAGGGAGGCTGTGATGACTTGCAAGCAGCAGCTCACACTTTGATTATTTGTTAGAACATAATGATTTATAAATCCAGCAGCCTCCCAGGAAATCCCCTGTGTCTGTGCCACTAAGGCCTTGGCACATGCTGAAACCATAACCATTCCACTGAAAGAGAAATAGGCACTTCTTTTTCCCTAACATTCCTAATGGAGGGGAGGTTAATTGATTACCTTGAGGGGTTTTTTAAAATTTTATTTAGACTTCAGGGAGAGAAGTGGATGAACTTTTGCTTCCCTGCCATAGGTGGTATAGATTAGTGAGCCTGTTTTTTGTCTTGCCTCTGCAGCATTTGCACAGAGTGAGAGGGGAAGTGAGCTGGGAGCAATAATAGCAATCTGGAATGTGGATCCATATCATTCTGGCACACAGCAGTGGAAATTTCAGCATCATCCAAAATATGAAAGTGCTTAATGAATGAAACCTGTTAGGAGAACAAGTCATGCTTTGCCCTGCATCCCTGGTGTGTTGGAAGGATAAACCTGCACCCTGGGATGCTTCTTGCTGCTCCAGGAATGTGTGTATGGAAAGATTATGACTGGGAAGTAAAGGCTAAATGCAAATGGGTGAGATGTAGCTCAGTGAGCAGGTGCCAGGCCAAGATTTTGGTGTTCATAGCACCTGCTAAAAGAGAAGGATATTTGCATGTTTCTGTGGCTTAGAGGGAGCAGAGACCTGTGAACTCTGAGCTCTCAGAGGACAAACCAGCTCCTTTATTCCTTTATCTTTATGGCTTTTCAGCTCATGGGTAAAGTGTTTAACTCCTGCTTCACTTGCCCCCTAGGACTCCACAAGTGCCACCCAATGGGATAGGGATCTGCATTAAGAGCAGTGAAGTTCCTCAGATGAAAAAGCTGCTTGTTTTTACTGAAAGAGCAGGAAAAACTGGTCACTATCCAAGCAATTACTACATGTAAATAGTACATCTTTATTTTTCACTTCAGTGTGGGTGATATGAACAGATGAAAGTACACAGGAACCAGAGGAGGAAACCATGAGCTGCCTATAGGACTTTGGATGGCACAGATAGGAGATATTTGCATAGGGGAAAGGGTCAGTTCTGAGCTGTCTGCAAAGAGGTTCAGCAATGTCTCTTTAAGGAGATTAATTAGGATGGGATAGAAATGAAAGACTCAAACTGGAGACAGCAGCTGATAGTATATGATCTGATATTGTATAATATATTAGCTGATGATGTATTTTCTGGAATATATTCCTGGCTGGAGGAAGAATCCAGAAACAAAGCTTTTAGCTTCACAAACAGTGAGATTTGTTGTTGATGGTGGTCACATTCCTCTTTGAATATGAGGACATAAATCCTTCAGTCATCTCTGCAGAGTGGTGTGAAAAATGGGAGATGGTGAATGTGGCATTCAGTCCTGCACCTTGGTGGCTTCATGGGCTGAGCTGAGCAGCAGATTTCCTTGGAGTCTGCAATCCTCTCTTCCTCTCCAGTTTCCAGTAGTGCTCAGCTCCCACCAGCAGAGGAGAAGAGATCCAAAACTTTTCTGCTTATCCATCCTGGTCCAGACTGAAATGGGATGCAGTGACCCAAAGGAGTTCTGCATCCAACCTTCCCCAGGCCCTTAACAAGGAGGATGTTTTCCATATTCTCTCCTGTTCTCTGCCTGAACTCTTGTTTCCACTGGCTGCTGTTCTCTCCTGTTCTCCGCCTGAACTCTTGTTTCCACTGGCTGCTTTTTGTCTGCTGGGAAAGGAGGGGGAGAAGAGAGTGGAGGAAGGGAGGAGCCTGTGAAACCCAAACATCAGCTCAGAAACTTTGCTCTTAAAATCATCCCCTGCCTTAAGACAAATTGCTGAGGCACAAGCCAAGCTCTGCTGCGGAAAGCTCTTTCATTTCTGTCTGCTGCTCTCTGCTTAAGGGTGATAAATAAAGGGTTTTTTGTCAGTAATTGTAACCACATGTGAACTCCAAGTGTGAGGATTAGGAAGGGAAAAGGTTTGGGTCAGTTTTGCTCTGTTTCCCAGGCCTGTCCCTGCAGCTTGGGTGCATTTTTTCCTTGCTTCCCTGTGCATGTTAACTGTTCATTCCTGAGATCCCAAAATCCTGACTGCTCAAACAGGAGTCTGGAAAGTATTTGTGAGTCAGCAGTTCAAATTTTATTGGCTCTTGTACCAAATTAAAATGCAATAAAGAGCACTGCTGGGTTCCTACTCAGGAGTGGGATGGGAAAGGGAAGGAAAATTCTAGTCATTCATCTGTTTTTTTTCCTTTTGTGGGTTTTTTTCTTTTAGCCTTTCAGATGTTTCACTTATTCTCTGTAGCACTTTTCATTGGGTTTTCTGTCTCAGGGCCTGTCCTCACACAGGAGCACTGTGTGAGCATCTCTTCTGCTCACCCTTTGATGTGTGTCTTGATTAAAACACACCTTGTTAATGACTCTTTCAATAGGATTTTGTTTACTTCGTTTACTTCCTCAGCAGGACCCTGTAGTATTTCACCCAGTTGTTGTTTTTCCAGCCAGTGGGCAAAAGGGAAAGGCAGAATAAAAGGGGATAAAAGCCAACTATGTGGGGAGGAACAGTTGGGAAAGGGAAAAAACCAATCTGAGCCACAGGTGGATCCTCCAGCAAATCCATGCCAAAATCCATGCAGGACCTAGAGGATGTAGAATAGTAAATTTCAGCTTGTTGGATTACATTTTGCTGCCAAATTTTCAAAGGGCATCTCAGCTGCAGTGTAATTTTAGGGCCTTTTGGCTCTAATAAGCTTGAACTCATTGATGGTGTAAATGTTTGTTGTTTTCTGCTTGTTGCTGTGGCAAAGGTCTTGGCCTCAGTGAGGCATCACCTGAATGTGAAGGCAGCTCTGGCTCCTGAAGGAAACTACTCTTGAGGCTTAGCCCAGCCCTGCATTAATGCAACTGAGGAATATATATAGGGAATGTATGGAAAAATACATGTAAATTCCATCTCCTGTCTGCCTGTGGTTATTTGTTCCTGCTGGGGTAGCTCAGTGTCAACTGCTGCTATGTTTTGAGAGCTGTGTCTTGATTCTTAGCTCTGTTTGTGTTGGTGTTTCTCAGAGGGACTGATAAGTGCATTACCTCAGTGCTGTGCTCCCCTGGCTCAGCCCATGGCAATGTGTTGTTCTGCTCCTCTTGTGGATGGAAAAGAACTTCTGATTTCTATTCTACACCCTTCAGGCTGCAGCCTGAGCTCCTCAAGGCACCTTGACTAGTGTCATTTAGACATCCCTGTGTGTTGTTTCCATCCCTTTAAGCCTTTGGTCCATAGCACTGAGTGTTTGGGTTTAAAGGGCTAATCCTCTGCCTTCTTTCCCCTCCCACAATGAGACAAAGCAAAGGATAGGGAGATGAATATTTTATATTTCATTTGGTACACATAAAGAAGCTCACGTGGCATTTTGGATGTTGTTTGAGGTGATTCAGGACAAAAGGTGAGAAGCCACTGGTGCTAGAAGGGCCCTGAACAGGTTCCTCTCCATCACTTTGCAGCCCACAGTAAACTCCCCATTCCTTCTGTGTGAGCAATAAGGAGACATGTGGTTAGCAGTGAGGAAGAGGTCTTTCCTAGCTGGCTCTGAGTCTATTATTGATGACTCCTTTCCTGTTGGCTTTCAGAAGGCAGCAGAGAACCTCAAACCCAGTGTTCCCATCAAGTTCCACATCTCCAGCCGGACGGACACCGGTGTCCACGCGCTCTGCAACGCTGCTCACCTGGACATCCAGAGGCCACCAGGGAAGCCACAGTTCACTGAGAAACAGCTTGTCCACACTCTGAACTACCACCTCAGGCCTGAGCCCATCCGGTGAGTTCATGGCAAGTCCAAAACCTTTCATTTTGCCCATGGAAAAGGGAGGAGATGCAGCAATGATCTGTCCCTGTCATCCACAGGGTGTTCTGTTTTCCCTGTTCCATGTTGACAAACTACTCCCTTGCACATGTGTGTTTTTGCTGCTACCATGACATGTTACAGAGCAGTCTTGTTCCTCCACTGTTGTTAAGAGATTATCTATGCTGGTACCACAGAATATTCAGAGTTGGAAGGGTCCAGAAGGATCATCCAGTCCAACTCTTGGTCCTGTATAGGATATCCCCAAGAATTCATCATGTGCCTGAGAGTATTGTCCAAATACTCCTTGAGCTCTGTCATTGGGGCTGTGACCACTGCCCTGGGGAGCTGTTCAGTGCCCAGACACCTCTAGAGGAAAAAACCTTGGCCTAATATCCAACCCAAACCTGTTCCAGTGCCCAAACACCCTCTGGGGGCAGAGCCTAATACCCAACTCAAACCTCACAACTTCAGGCCATTCCCTCAGGGAATGTTTTCCCCCTAAAACAAGAGGAGTTGTGAGAGATGAGTGTCACCAGGTAAATGCTGAATCCCTGAGCTGACTCCAGTTTCACACATCACAACGTTGGTGTGTCAACTTTCAGTCATTATTTCTTGCAGCATTTCAGAGTGAGTTTACTCTGCATGACACCTAGGAAATGATCAGGAAACCAGCAGTTCCTGTCAGGAATGTGATTAATTACAGGAGTAATTAGTATACCACATGAAGTTTTCAAAGATGGGTTGAATTTCATGTTCTTTGCTTGGCTTCCTAAGTTGTTGTGGAGTTTCTCTGTCAACTCTTCCTGTGTTCTTCCCCAGATGTTGGTGTGTTTTTATGGTTAAACTGTAAATTGAATGAAACATTGGGATTTTTAGCCTAAAAGCCAAATCTGTGCTGTGTCCTGGAATCAAAGTGCCATTTGCCAGCAGCTTTGCTGTGCTCTGTTCTTTCCTGAGCTACTTTGTCTTATTTGCACAAACTAAGAGCTTTTCAAGGCACAGGTGGAGTGTGGCAAAGCACTTCAGAGCGTTGTGCAAGGAGTTGGGTGGTTTATAGGAGGTATTTAGGTGAGCACGAGAGTTTGGATTCATGATGCCAATTGGTGATTACTCAGAGGCTCCACTTCATATTACTGATGTCTGGTGGCATGACCAGAAAGGAAGATTATGCAGGCAAATTCCTTGTGCCAGAGTAAGGATCTTGGGCAGAAAAGCACAGCCCTCCCCACTCCAGTGAAGGGATAATGGTAAGAATGACACATGGCTGTGGAGTGCTCCATGCTTCACCCAGGCTGCTTTATTTTCTAATCTCCTCTTTGTCAAGCAGGGCCTGACCCAAATGCTGACAGAGCAAGATGGGGATTTGATGCCTGACATCATACTTGAGTCTGTTCTTAGTTTTGCAGGAGAGGATTCTGGTTCTACAGCACTTGGGGAATCAGGAATCCAGCTCTGAATGTGCAGGTGGGTTTTGCAGGAGAGGATTCTGGTTCTGCAGCACTTGGGGAACCAGGAATCCAGCTCTGAATGTGCAGGTGCTCACACAGTTTGGGGTCTGAGGGATGAGTGATGGGGTTAGTCTTTCCCCAGGAGATTTTTCATGCACTGTGGTGCTCAGCAGTTCCCAACCCAAGTTGCTCCAGGGCTTGTACTGCCTTGGTGTGAATCAGATGTGCTGGAGGGATCAGCTTCTGCTCCAGTGGCCATTCCCTAGACCATACCCTGTGTGATGCAAGGAGCTGTGTTAGCCTGAGGGACTCGGTCATATCCAGAGGGCACAGTGACTCCAGGGGACAAATTCCAGCCCATGCTGATGATGGTCATGAGTGTGTGTGTGAGGCACTAGTGCCTTGGCACTTGCTGCTGCAGCAAGGTGTGCTGTGACTGGGATCCACTTAGGTCCCTTCTGTGGGTCTGTGCCAAACGAGTGGTTAGTGCCTGTAGCTCTCATGGCCTCAGGATTGGGTTTCCCAGTGTTCTCCTGCAGCATTTCTGGAGCTGTGTCAGTGATGTTTGCATTTATTTCAACGCAGTGGGACCTTTTATCTGTGGGATCTCAGCTGGAGCAGGAGCTGCCTCAGAGCCAGCTGCATTCCTTCACCTCTGGGCAAGCACCAGGGGAGCCATCGGAGGGGGAAGGGGAAGAGGAAGTAAAATCTTTGGAATCTGAGCTCAGGAAAGAGGACAGGAAGGCACAGTGAGAGCTTTATCTCTAGAGGCACAAAGTTCCTGTTAGTGGCTGTTTATTATGATGTTCTAGCTGACCCTTTTCCCTGGTGTCTACAGTTCCTTTGACAGCCCCCAGACAGTTTTGGGAACAGCATAAGGCCACCCTGCTCTTCCCCTTTGATCCTAAGAGTCTCCTGGCTGTCCATGTTAGCTCAGGTGTTGCTGTCCCTACATGAGACCCTCCTGGAGAAGGTGAGCTCAGCCTAAGGGCAGTGGGTGATGCTGTGGTGCTGCTTGAGCTTGTGTGGCTGCTGTTAGAACTGCCTGAATGTCAGCCCCCAGAAATCCATAAGGGAATTTTCTCTCCCCCACAGCCTTATTTTAGCAGTTTCCAGAGCTGGTTGAGTCTTAAGACAAAGGTTTCCCAGTGGGAACTTGAAGGAAAAGCATGTTCTGATTTCACTCCTTTTCCTGCACACCCCAGGGACAACCATCCAGTAACAAGTCAGGTCATGCATCCCAAACCTAGGGTGGAATATTAGCATGGTAATAGAGGACTGACACTTTTCCACTCACAAATCCAGTTCCTCCATTGGCCTCTTGGAGTAGCAGCTCAATTCCTCTGCAGTGAGAGGCCACAAAGCAAATCTCTCTCAAGCTGAGTTTCTGTCCCTTGACAGCTTTCACCTTCTTTGACATATGTGTAAAGAGCCTAAAGCAGCTGCTCTGGGGTGGGGCTGGAGCTATTTCTCTCCAGGCTGCTGTGTCATTTATAAACACAATATTCTGCAATAGAATTTGCCTTGTCTTGGGGTTTGGTTGTTGATTTCGCTCAGACTGAAAACTAGGGCAGAATCTACACCCTGAAAGTCAAACCCTTCCTGGATGATGTAGCAGTAAGAGGGAACATGAAGTAGGACATAGTTCTGATTTCCTTCCTTAGAAGCCTAAGGTTTGGGAGCAAAACGAGCTGATTTCACAGGGAATAGCACTGCAATGATCAGTGTGTTCTGTATGTCACCAACCACTGAATCTCAGTCTCTGTCCTCTGAGATGAGTCTTGCAACACACAAGTTGTTGAGCTTTAATGGACTAAGTTGTCCTAGAGAGCTAAAAGTGCTGTTGGGATCCTGAAGCACTCAGTATTGGGAGTGAGACAGATCTGTGGTTGAAGTTATGGGCAGTCCAGGAGCAAACAGGGGGAAACCTTTAAGCCAGGGAACATCTCCAAAAGGAAGCAGCAGTGAGATCTCACAGATGGGGAAAGTTCTCTGTCTCACACTAAGATCTGACAGGTCCATTCGAGGAGGTGATACCTTCTGAGAGAATTCAATCCAGCCCTGCTCAGTTAGAGTTTATCAGGATGCACTTTCCCTTCTCCCTAAGGCTGAACCTTTCAGAAATGGTTCATCTGCTTTCCATTAAGGAGCCCAGTGATGGGTATGAGTCTCCACACACTCAGCAGCCATCCCCTCCCTCTGGAAACATGACTTTGCCAAGAAGAATTCTCTCCTAATGCTGAAGAGAGAACTCCAAACTTTCATGTGGTTGCAAGCAGGGGGTGATGGAGAGAGAGATCTTTGTGAGAACACATTGTTGTCCACAGAGCTTGGAAGGGAAATAAGATTCCAAGCTGGCTGACTGTACCATCAGCCACAATAACCTTCTTTGTAGCGTGATGGGTCTCTTCTATCAACTGATCTGTCTTTTAGACTTGCAAAGCATATGTGGAAGGATCTTGTCCTCAAGGATCAGAGTGTATTTCATACCTGGGGTAATTTCAGGAGGACTTTGCTGTGCCTTCAGTAGGGCTGGGAGTGCAGCAGACTCACAGCTCCTGTTTCTGGCTTGGGTTTTGTAAGCAGACAGTAAAAGTTGTCTGAGTGACAAGACAGAGCTGAGATTCCTCCCACTTCCTGCAAACTGCCACTTGGTTTCTGTTGGCAGTGGGGAGAGGAGGATGCACTTCTGGAGGACATCTCTGTGCCTAATGCATTGCCATTTCTTCTTACATGTCTTTGGGCTTTTATTCCTTCAGCCTCCTCTGAAATTCAGGCTCTGTTGGGAAGGTAAAGAATTCCATGAGGTTTTATTTACCCATTTGTCATGAATGGGATCTTAACAAGGCCTGAACTGTGGCTGTTGGGAAGACATTCCTAGCTAAAAGGAACCTCTGGTAGCAGTTCCATTTGCTAGGAGGGGCAGGAAAGGATCCTGCATCGAAAAATTATGTGGGCATGAATAGACCTCACTGAAAATCACCCTAAAAGGCTGGTTATTTAATCAAAATCATAGAAGTGTTAACAAGAGGAGCTGAAGATAGATGATTTGCTTGTGGAGGCATGAAGGCAGAGGGAAATAAATGTGCTAATTACAATCCTGTGTTTGGAAGAGGTTGGAGGTCCTGGGTTCAGCCTCCTGCAGGCCTGGAGGATGTAGTTTGCATTGCTCCTGATAGTTTATGGCAGTGAAGCAATCTCCTGGGCTTGTTGTTGCAAATCTTGGTGGAGGCCTGTGGCTCAGCTTTAATTTCTTCTTCTGTGGTCTGAGCCTTTGCAGTGAAGAGATGTGAGCCAGAGGCACATGAGCTGGCAAAACTCCCCTAAGCACATGATTCCTTTGCCAGGGAGAAAGGTATTTTCTCTGTCCCTTCTGTGTGTGATGGCTGTGGTGGCATCACCTTGGAGAATCAGGGCAATTCCTCCTTGGTGCTTATAGAAGAAAGCAGAGGAGTTTAGCTGCCCCTGAAGTGTTTCTTGAGCTAACTGCCTGGAGTCAGTGGAAGATGAGTAGACATGAGTATTCCCAAAGGCACATGTGAAATGAGAGGGTTCCCTGGAGCTCTGGGTTCAGTCAGACTCCATCTCACTCCTGGTGGGATTCACCTTTGTTTTCATCACCACAGCCAAGTCCTGTCTGTCTTGGAGGTTGTGGGGGGAGGTGGGAGGGAAGTGACCTAGTTTCAGCTCTCTCCATCTGCTGCCATGAGCTGCCTTTGGGAGTGAGCACAGAGGTGTCTGCTGCTGGGAGAGTCCTTCCCACTCAGCTGGGGACACAGGTCTGGAGCAGAGGAGGGCACAGGGCTGTAAGATGTGCTCCTCACCTGGAGCTGAGGGAGGCTGCCTGCTTGGAAGTTGCTGCTTCTCACCTTAACCATGGCTAGGAACATGTGTGCCCTCTGCCAGAGGTGTTTAAGGAAAGACTGGACATGGCACTTAGTGTCTCAGTGGTGTTAGGTCACAGGTTGGACTTGATCTCAGAGGTCTTTTCCAACCTGATTGATTGTGAGAAGTGCAGTTGGGTGAGGTGGGTGAGGTGTTGGTTTCACTGTGCAACAGGAAATCACACACTGTTTGTTGTCATTTCACAACGGGTTGGTTTTCCCTTCTTGTGGTGGTGTGAGTGGCCCCAGAGTGTTGATAGGTGGCCCCAAGGCAGTCACTGTGTGCTTGATGCCTTCTTCTCGTTGAGAGATCAGGTGCAAATCCTTGGCTGTCAGGAGCTGTAGTGCCAGGACAAGGAGGAATGGCTCACACTGGCAGAGAGGAGGTTTGGATTGGATAGTGGGAAGGAATTCTCGTTGAGAGGTGCAAATCCTTGGCTGTCAGGAGCTGTAGTGCCAGGACAAGGAGGAATGGCTCACACTGGCAGAGAGGAGGTTTGGATTGGATAGTGGGAAGGAATTCTTCCCTGTGAGGGTGATGAGGCACTGGCTCAGGTTGCCCAGAGAAGCTGTGGCTGCTCCATCCCTGGAAGTGTTCCAGGTCATGTTGGATGGGACTTGGAGCAACCTGGGCTGGTGGGAAGATTTCCCTGCCCATAGCAGTGAAACTGGATGATCACACTGGCAGAGAGGAGGTTTGGATTGGATAGTGGGAAGGAATTCTTCCCTGTGAGGGTGATGAGGCACTGGCTCAGGTTGCCCAGAGAAGCTGTGGCTGCTCCATCCCTGGAAGTGTTCCAGGTCATGTTGGATGGGACTTGGAGCAACCTGGGCTGGTGGGAAGATTTCCCTGCCCATAGCAGTGAAACTGGATGATCTTTAAGCTCCTTCCAACCCAAAACCATTCAGTGATATTTAACTAACTAGAAATGCAGTTTCTCCAAGAATCCATTGCATGTTTCATCTCTATGATGTGACCAGGCAAAACCTTTGGAATTGTGTGTGGCATTTCTGCCCATCTCACTGATTCTGCTCTGTCCCAGCAGCATCCTGAGTGCCCATCGGGTGTCCAGCAGCTTCCACGCTCGTTTCTCCGCGCTGTCCAGGACCTACGTGTATCGGCTGCTCGTGGGCTGTGCTCATCATTCCCAAGTGCCTGTGTTCGAGAGGGATCTGTGCTGGGCTCCTGTGGGAGGGTGAGTGAGTGTCTTCCAGCAAATCTCTCTGGGGACTGACCTCATCAGCACTCTGGAAAGAAAGAGAGAGAGTCAGTCGTGTGAGGAGAGGCTGAGGGAGCTTTGGGGGCTCAGCCTGGAGAAAAGGAGGGTCAGGGGGAATCTTATCTCTCTCCAACTCCCTGCCAGGTGCAGCCAGGAGGGTTCAGGCTCTGCTTGCAGGGAACAAGGGACAGGATGAGAGGAAACACCTCAAGCTGTGCCAAGGGAGGTTCAGGTTGGATATCAGGACGAATTTTGTTATGTAAAAGGCTGTCAGGCATTGGAACTGCCCAGGGAGGTGGTGGAGTCACCACCCCTGGAGGTGTCCAGCGACCAACTGGACATGGCACTCAGTGCTCTGCTCTAGTTGACAAAGTGATGATGGGTCACAGGTTGGACATGATGGTCTTGGAGGACTTTTCCAACCTGAATGATTCTGTGAAGATTTGGCTTTTGGGGGAGGTGGGTAGAGGGTAATTTCCACATGTGACACCTCATTCCTCTTCCATATTGACAAGATTTCAGAGAGGAAATGCATTGAGTTATGATCACTGAGACCCAACACTTGCAGCTCTTGTTGATCATCCTGTCACTTTTACCCCTGCTAAGCACAGCTGAAATCCTCACTGATTCTGGGGAGAGTCCATCAAGGCTTTGGTGTGTCTCTCCCCATGGAAAGGGATGAGCATTCCCTGGGATGACCTTCCCAGCTCAGCCCTGGGCACAGCTGGCTGAGGGAGCAGAGCTCTGATGGGACACAGCCTGGCAGAAATGCATCACACAGCACATCTCACTTCTGCCTGTGACTCTCCATGCAAGGACAACTGAAGGCTAAGAATTCCTGTCTGATTTCTTTTCCCCTAGTCCTCTTGCTCCTTTCTCATTCCCTGAGCACTTGTATGTTTGAGTAGTGAGAGGCAATGTGTCTGAGCAACCCTACAAAAACAAACCAAGGTATCTAGCTCAGGATTCACTTGTGTTCTTGGAGCAACCACTGAGTCATAACAAATCAGAGCTTGTATATGCAAGGGAAGAGAAACACATCCAGTACCGTTAAACAAAGCTACAATCTTAGGGCATGATCAACAGTGGGTGAGAAAAGAAAGCAAACAAAGCCCAGATGATCATTTGTTATTGTTCTTTTAGTTTATGTTGTACTGAGAGAAATATACATCCAAGAAACCTGGAGTTTTCCAGGCATTACAGAAAACCAGGTTTGTAGCCAGTTGTGGTAATTCCATTTCCCACTATTGGGATAACAATTGTGGGGAATGGGGAAAAAAAATGTCATTTCAGCTGTCTTTGGAGAGGAATGAAGATGACATGGCCCTAGAGTGAAACTGCTGACTTGGCCTTTTGTGGGCTGGGGAAGGGAAAAAGAAATGAGCTGTGCACAATGTGCCTTAATCTGAGGCTTTAGGAAACAGCATCTAATTGAGTCCAGACACTGCAGAGAATGTCCTCAAGTGGGAGGATGGAGTGAGCATGTTGGAACTCCTGAATGGGAGGTTCCTCACCAAAAGGTGAGATATTTGGGCTGTCAGCAGAGGAGAAGCTCAGAGTTTTGCACTCCTGAGCACATCTGGAGTATAAGACATGTAACACACATTAAACCTCTGTAGGTGTCTGAACTAGCAACCAGGAATCATAAGTTCTCCTTGGTGTGATCAGGATTCTCCAAGTGCTGCTTAATTTTTCTTGAACACAGTGAAAAAATGAGGTTGGAAAATCTCGGCTGGATTTTTTTTCTGTTTGCTTCAGAAACTTTTGGACTTCTGGTAGAGCTGAAGAGCATAAGCCATGGATCATGTGTCCTTGCTGAGGCTTTTTCTTAGGAGACGTTTGCAAAAACACGATAAAAATAAGCATTTGCTCAGCAAATACATCAGTAAATCTGTCTAAATTCCTTTGGCTGAGGCTATTTTGAACAGACCTAAACATCCAAATGAAGAAATCTGGGTGACACTTGAGATTCTGAGTTTTATCCTTGGCCCTTTCTTCTGCACTTGGCTTTGCTCTTCCCCTCTGCCCATTTGCTCACTCATTCCATTTCTGTTCCTTTTTCTAATTTCATCCTCTCTGGCTGTTGCAAATTGAAGGTTTGGAAAACCATCAGTGTTGGATATTTCCTTACCTGGCAACATCAGTTTCAGTTTATAAGATGCAGAGGCTGCAGAGGGTTTTGGTTCTCTTGCCTTGTGCCCTAGCCAGAAATTTGGATAGAGTTATTTGAGTCAGTTGAACTGTTCTAAGCAGCACAGCAGGATAAAGGTTTGGGTAAAGTCTCTGCTGCCAACCCTTCATCTTGCCTGGGGCTTTGAATACCTTCAGACCTCAGGTCACTTGGCATCTTGGCTTGTGGTTTGGGTCAGTCCAAGACAGAGTGCAGCTTGCAAAAGACATTTCCACAGTGCTGCAATGTGCAGTCTCTGTGCCAGGTTGAAGCCTCTAATCAATTCATTGCATTTTGACCCCCCTAACATGCTGTTCCCACCTGATTTTCCTTTGCTTTGCTCTGCATGTTCAATTCCAGCCCCCTGGACATCCCTGCCATGCAGGATGCAGC
>NW_008661158.1:17436-17865 GCF_000695815.1 Acanthisitta chloris
CCTTCCGCTCGCTCAACTCCAATACAGCTTTACAGTGTCCAGTCAGAACCATCCTCCAGGTGGACATCCAACCCTCTTCTGGCTTCCTCTCCCACCACTACGAGCACAGGTGAGAGCCCAAAGACTCAGCCAAGCTGCTCTGATCAGCTCCTGCTTGTTTTGCTGAGCAGCTGCTTCCAGCTCAGCTTTGGGAACTGACCTCCTGCTGCTGTGCCTTGGCCTCACATTCCGGTGCTGGTGACAGCTGAGTGACAGCTTGGAAAGGACATTTCTTTCCCTCTCCTCCCCAGTGTCCTCAGGGAGAAAGATGAGCAGGACTGAGGGCAGGGAAAGTGGTGCAGTTGTTTGTCCATTAAGGGCAGGATGTTAGAAACTGCTGCATGGAATCTGGCACAGAGCAATCCCTGTGAGCTGCTTCCAGCACTTACA
>NW_008661158.1:17907-20229 GCF_000695815.1 Acanthisitta chloris
TTTTTTTTTTTTTCTCCCCCACCGCTGTCCTAGCTTTGCCTAGAGGCTGGAAATAAAGGGAAAAACCCACTCAACACCTAGGTCAGTGCTGCAGCTCTGCAGATCCGCTCAGTTCACACCACCAACTCCTCCTGTCTTCCCAGGGGATGGTGATGAAGCAAAGTCCAATATTCCTCAGGCATTACATAAACAAAACATTGTTGTGTATCAGGTTCTTTCAGGACCAGGTCTTGCAAGTATTGAAATTAAGTGGCTGAATTCATTCTCTCTGGAGCACAAAGTGAAGGGTTTTTCCCAGAAAGATCATGGATAGTTATCACCTGAGCATGACTCTCATGCTGGCTCCTCTCTCATGGCTGTTGTGTTCCAGCTTGAGAGCAAACCTGGCTGTGATCTGTCTCAAACTGCATTTTTGTGCTTTCTGATTAGGAAAAACAAACCTGTGTGGTGATGCTTAGGGGCACAAGTCACAGGGAAATGCTTCATCCACAGGATTCTCTTGGCCTTTAGGATGAGTAGCAACATTGGAAGTGGCAGATCTCACCTGAAAAGAACCATGAAGAGTCTTGTCCAGGTCACCTGTGAGTGCAGATGGACCAGGTTACCTTCAAACCTATCCCTGCCATTGTCAGCTCCCTGAGATTTGGTACATTTATGGCTTCAGTTTTAATGTAAACCAGGGAAGTTGTCATTCTTTGCATAACTTGCTGTATAAACCATCCCACACGAGGCCAAAAACAGCTCATGGGAGAGAAAGCAAACCTGAAGCTTGGATTGACAGCATCAAGCTGGTTCCTGGTGGAGTATTTTTTGCTTTTGGTGACACATGAAGCCAAACTTGGGGTTTGTAGTCATCTTTATAATGTGTCAGTATTAATTGAGTTAATGAATGTTTAGGCTGAAGGAGCTGACTTTGAGGAGCATCATGGCATTCAACTCCCTTAGAAACTTTGTTAGTAATAACCACAACCAGGAGTTTCCTGCTCTAGAAAACACAGTTGTGGGATTTGGGCCTTTGTGACAGACTTAGGTGGTGTTGGGCTTTTTGTTTTGGTTGTTTCTTCAGGTGTTTTTTTTAATTACAGTGTCCTGGTTGCTTTTCATCTGCACAACTCTCCCTGTGAGGACATTTGCAGTTGTGGAGCTCAGGGTTTGGTTGTCCATTCTGCCAAGGACACAGCAAATACACCTCAAATGCAACTGTTCCTGCAATGAAAAGGTTGGGATAGTGGTGAGAGGTTATAAACAGAGTTTGCAGAAGTTGGTTTAGCCTAATCTGAGGAGGTTTATTTTCTGTTTCAGAGGGGGAATCAGAGGATGATGACCCATAGGCTCTTGGGCATAAAATGAAGCTTTTTATCCTTATTCTCTCCTTCATTTCTGAGCTTCACCCAATGCTCTGAATTGACCATTGTCTGGCTAAAGAGCTGAGGGTTAACATGATTCCTTCCAGCAGACTCAGCTGCTCAGCAGCAGTGGAAGTGGAGGTGACACTGGATGTGGCACTTAGTGACCACAGTAGGGTTGGACTCGATGATCTTTGAGGTCTCTTCCAACCTGGTTGATTCCATGATTCTATGACAAGAAAACAAAGTTTCCCTCTTAAAGAACCTTGTGCCTTATTCACTTGCCAAGTCTACAAGCTACTTGACCCATCTTTTGTAGCTTGATACTTCTTGTCAAGACAACAGGGCCAGGAGGTTGATGCAGGGTGAGAAGGTTGAGCCATGCCCTGGGTGTGCAGGGAGAGCAAACTGGGTGTGAGTGAGACAAACACTGTTGTTTCCTGTCAGGAAGAGGAATCTGGGGGCAGGAGCTGCCAACACACACAACAGAGATGTCTAAAATCAGCCATTTATCTGTAGATCTATGACAAAACAGCTTGTGGTGTCCCAGTAGGCATTGCTGAGGGTTGGAATCCAAAGCCTCAAGGACCACATGACTCCCTCAAACCAGCTCCAGAGGGGTGGAGGAGTTGCTTTGCCATGGGTGGTTGTTTCTCCCTTTCTCCAGGAGTCCTCAGGCTGAATTCCTCACACCAGCAGTTCCTTGGCAGGCTGAGAAGTTGCACCTTGGTTTATGGGGCCTTTCCCTTGCATTGGAATGGTTACTCTTGGGGGTAAGGCAGGAAGATCCAGGCTCACAAAACCAGGAACATGCAAAACTGTTTCAGCCCAGAACACACCTGAGCAGTGCTCCAAGCTGGGGCTGTGCAGCTTATTCACTCTACTCAGGTTCACCTGTGACATTTCCTTCACTTGTGGGAGAAAGAACCATTTGAAATGTGATTTTTACATGCCTTTTTTTCTTGCTTTCTGTAGG
>NW_008661159.1:0-14640 GCF_000695815.1 Acanthisitta chloris
GCTCATGTCCAGCCTCTGATCCACCAGAATCCCCAAGTCCATCTTGGCAGGGCTGCTCTTGATATGTTTGTCTCCCAGCCTGTATTGATACCAGGGGTTGCCCTGACCCATGTAAAGGACCTTGCAATTGGCCTTGCTGAACCCTCCCTTTTTCTCGGTCTCTATTTCTCTTGAATTGCTAGTGCAAAAATAGTAAAAAAAAAATCAAACCAAAGAAGTCCCCTACCTGCAAATTTGATGCGGGTGCACTCATCCCTTCATCGCCATCATTAACGAAGATGTTAAGTAATACTGGTCTCAGTACAGACCCCCTAAGGAACACTTCTTGTCACTGATGTCCATTCACATTCTGAGGTGTTGGCCAATACCCCCTGGATGTGTCTGTCCAGCCACTTTCTTATCCATGTAATAGTCCACACATCGAATCCATCTCTCTCCAATTTAGAGAAAGGGATGTTCTGGGGGATCAAATTAAAGTCTTTACAGGAATCCAGATAAACAACATCTGTATCTCCTCCTGTGTCCATTGAAGCAGGCACTCCAAGCAAGACAACAGTAACTTGAAACCAAAACCCATTGTTCCTTGTAAAAAAGCAACAAAACTATTTCAGACAAGTCAGCATTATCTGTTAGCTATTATTAATAAACATTTTAACACTGTACATGTGAAAATCTTGGGTTTGCTGACAAAATACTACTAGAAATCTTCAAGCATGTTTTCCTTGCGAACTCCTTGTGTAAGCATTTTTATATTTCAAATAAGAGTGAGTTAATTGTCATAGGTTCTTTCTGCATGAGGGTTTTAGTACATCAAGGAAACAAGGTTTATATTCCTAATATAAATTCCTAGCCTGTGGTCACCTCAGTTCTCTGCACAGCTAAACACAAAACTCAACTCTAGAAGCACTTGTATGAAGCAATATGCCTCAGTTACCAACAGCAACAGTTCCTTCACAGGAAAAACCCTGTTTTAATCTTGCATAGAAATACTCCAGCCTAGAAAAGCTAGGAACATTACACACTGCCTTTCTTTGTTCTTTCAGGATAAGTTTTCTGCACCTACCCAAAGAAGGTATTTTCCTTCTGGTCACAAAGGCCTTGACCTGAGCTTATTCTGACAGCTTGTCCAATGACCATCATTTAATAGAAGACATGGTGAGATCTTTTTTTCTGTGCTGATAAAACAGGAGGCATCACAGGTTTTAGGTTAAGATTCAAAATTTATCATACACAGATAATAAGAAATGGCAAAACATTGGTGTGCATCTCACTATCCAATATATGACCTTGAGTCTATTTCTGGATCTTTGCATCCAGTAGGTGAAGTTGCTGAAGAAAGTGCATGCGAAAGTGAAGAGATGCTTTTACTTCAAGTTCTTCAAAACACAAATAAAACACCCAGTTCTGCAGCTTTTATTTTCACTGATCCATTGCACCTGCTCTACTGAAGGATGTGTGTCAACATCCTTGCTTCAACATCCATTCCTATATGAAATTTTGGATCAAACTAGTCAGTGATAGCTTGACATTGTCATTGTAAAGAACTGCATAACATGATAAAGACCTGAAGTTCTATAGACAGATCATAATTCTTTTATCCAAAGCTTCAACTGTATATATTAGTTCAGAAAACCACCTGTTCCTGCAGGACCTATATCAAAAGTTGTTAAGAGCCATAAAACTTGAATCTTCTGTATCAGATGTCCTCTGGAGAAGAGAACATGCAAATGTGCTCACAGTAGTGAGGTGCCTCCTAGGGACATCACAGCTCCATCTCAGGAAAGGACAAGTTCCTTTCAGACAGAAAGTGTCTGTTCCCAGGCAAAAAAACACCAGGATGCTGTCAAGTTTGCCTTGCAGTGGCATCATGGATTGCCTATATTTTGGTTCAAAATCATGTACATATCAAAACCTGTAATTTGGTCAGCTCTAGTGTAAGAAATCAGATTAGTTTCTTCCCCACTGATCTTGAAAAATTTATAGATTCGTTTTCTATTATCCTCCTGTATTTCTATGAATGACATGTTGCTGAAGGGCTAATGTTTGTAAGCCATGCTGGCTCAAAAAGAAAAATAGTTAAATACAGATGGAAGAACATTTCTTAAGGAGATAATTTCATCATGTTAATTTTCTGGTACATTCTTTGAACACAGACGATGCTACTTGACAAAAGTGATTAATTTTAATTTTGTTCTCAAATTTTATTTTGCACTCATAGAACGCCTTGAGGACCTCATGACTGGTCCTTCTGTACAGGACTAAATCAAGCTCTACATGGAGATTAGTGCAGAGCAGCTAACACTATCTTCAGTGTAGCAATTCTTACCTTACTCCGCTGTTCTCAGAAACAGTGTTTTTTAGCTCAGTTATGCTTTATACTGACATTCTTTATCTTAAAAAATTTGATGCATCTAAAGGAGTTGCCATTCCTTTCAATCATATATGTGTCCCAGTCCTCAGCTGATGTAAATCAGAGTAACTACATGACATCTTAAGATATAGCCCATGATGAACGTTATTCAGAACAGCCTCTAAGAAGTATGCTGTCTTATGAGATATTCTTCTGTAATACACGCACTGCAGCCAACAGGTTGCCTGTAGTTCTCTTTATAAATGTAGCCAGTTAAGAAATTGGAAATATCCCTTTATAAATGCAGCCCATTAAGAAATTGGAAACATGCCATGTCCTGAACACAGTAAAAGACATACTTAAAGTGACCAGAACAATCTACAGATAATTAACTTCAATGGATGGTTAGTTACAATTATTTAATTGCCAAACACTAAATACTAGTCAATTAAGAGGTTATAAAATGTGATTATTGAATGCAATTAAGGTTTGTTAGAATAATATTTCTATACAGACACAGTGTTAGGCATCTCATAATGAAGTGTGAACACGCACAGTATTGCAGTTCTACTGACAGCAGCAACATCTGGGTGATTATATCCTTTAAAACAAGCTGTGTGGAATAGTACAAATTCTCCAATCAGTAAATGTCATTCTCACTTCTGCCTTTTCATGACAGAATGTGAAATAATATTACATTCATTGAGGGGTTGGGAAGGAATAATATTGATTTTGGTAACTCGTGTCTCAAGCCACATTTTACAGTAAAAGTATTTTAAGTTTTCACTTCACGCTAATGAATGAAAAACCAAAATGCCCACCAAAGATGTGCTACTTTGGACAAGCTTGTATAAGGAAATGCAATCTTTTACTATGCTGCCTGCTGTTCTTACTTATGTTTTTCGCCTAGTAAAATCTACAGATCACCAACTATTAAATGCTGTTAGAAACTGTGGCTAATGCAAAAGCATTTTTATTTAGTTACACTTGGCTGCCATCAAATCTCTAATTTGTGTTGCTGGGTTTTCCCTTTTGATCTTTTGCTGAAGTTCTGGCATGGAGAATGTAGTGGAAAAGTGAAGAAAATAAAAGAGAAATGAAGGAAAAACAGTGCAATAAATAAAATGTAGGGAAGGTAGAGAAGAGCAAAGAGGAAAGATGTCAACTAATGTAGGGCTGAGAACAAAATAGTGTGAAATATATAGAAAAGGGGTTAAGAAAGCAGTTTTGGTAGGACAAATAAAAAGAAGCACTGAAAAGGGAAAAGAAGCAGTTGATAAATGAAAATTTAAAAAAAAACCACAAAAAGAAGGAACAGATAGCAAATAAAAGAAAGGGAGACCTTCGAATAAAAGATAATTCTGAGAGGACTGAGAAAAGTTGAGCATTTGTTTCTGACTTAAACATTCTTCTCTCTGTCTGTCTTCATGCATCTCCAATTCTCAGTTGTATTATACAAGGTAGTAGTGTTAAAATGAATGTTCCAAATCAACACTGAGATTTGCAGACCATCCATAGGAAAGCAAATTTCAGTGTGGTATTTTACAACAAATCCTGAAGTTAAACAAGCCCTAGAGAGCTGAAAACCTTCTCCCTATTTCGAGGGTCTGCCAGGGCCTGAGTCACCATTTTAGAGTGTCCTGCACCATGATGAAGAACAATTCATAACCATGATTCACTTCCCTCTTTACTGCCTTCTCACCACACTTTCAGCCATGAGCAGAGGTCCTTTGCAGCTTCCACAATCTCTATTACTCTGTTTAAAGGATTTTCTTTTTTTCATTATTTCTGAATGTAACCATCCACCGTATCTGTCCAACAGATTCTCCCAGAGTTCAGGTAATTGCTGATTCCACAAGTATATGAAAAGATTAACATCAGCAGAGATAAGATGTCTTTGTATTCTTTCAAATATTTTATAAGCTTCTTCCTTGTTCCTGTCTTATTCTTACATTTTTTTTCAGATATGAATCACAGATCTACTGTGCCTTTCCAGGAAAGCCAAGTTCAAAGCAGTGAAGAAATTCTCATCCCTTGAAGACTTTCAGAAAATTGCCTTGGAACTACCTCAGATTCCTGAAGTGTCACATAGTCAAAAGTTTCTGCAGCTACCCATGTGCATTCTGTATTTGCTTTGTGACCATCAAAGTTTCAATTTCAAACCTCTTGGTAATCATCTTTATACTGAAGTCTTTCTCCTTGCTTTTTTTCTTTCTTGTCTTTATCAGCAGTTCAGGTTTCACCATTTCTACCTCCTTCCAGTACCATGTTTGACTTGGTGTCATCAGTATATCACGTCTTTATTTTCCATCATGTATCTGATAGAAAGACAACTTCTTCTCCTTAGCCCATCTAAGAAATTTTAATGCAATATGAAACTGATGAAATGGCTTACCAGTTTTAGCATATAATTTTCTTTAATGAAGGTGTCTTATGCTAAATATAACTTTTCTTGCCAATTGTGGATAATTAGCATACTCTCTTTCTCAACCTTTTTTCTCAATAGAGCCTAGAGCTATTCCTAGATCTGATTTTTTAGGATCAGGTTTTACAGGACCTCATTTCTATACTGGTACTCTCTTGGTCTACAGCCCAATTTCCCTAATTATTAAGATTATTCTCCTCTGTCCCACCTCCTGACTTCTTTTCTTTCCCCTTCCCTTTCCTTTTCTCCTTCCCTGTCCACTTCCCCTTCTCCTTCCCCTACTTCTTCCTTTGTTTTCTTTCCCTTTTCCATCCCTTCAAATCAAGTTTGTTTTGAAATCGAAGGGATCACATGGAAAAAATATATCAAAAAAATTCCAATGTTTTCTTTTGTATTCTTAGGTCGTGATTTCAGATTATTTTTAATCCTGCCATGATCATGATATCAGCGGATGTGTAGCTCTAATTTTATGCCTACCCATAGGGTTGCAAGAAAGGTATCAAGTATGATAAAGCTTTAATAAAACATCTTCCTCCAAGATTAACCTCCATAATTATGAGAAGAGAGACAAAATGATCCTTTTCTTTACAAAATGAGAATTTTGCTCACATCACTCCTGTCCCTTTTGTTTTCCTCATGTCACCAGCACTGGTTGTTAATCAGTTTTGAAACCATGATGTAATCAGGGAATAAGAAAACACTTTTATGTTATTTGGAAGTACAAGAGAAGTCGACTAAAGTGTGGGAGTGGAAGGAGGACTCAAGAATCACAGTTATTAAGCCACATTAGATGAAATCTGTCCTCTCCCAAACACAATTTCTACTTCAGGTGAAAAGAGTGTGACTGTTGTTATTACTCACAAGGGTAGACAGCATGTGCTACTAAAGCCTTTCTGTAAATGGGAAGCTCATTAAAACAAACTCTCTTTCCAGCCACACTGGAGTTCTCACCCCAGTCAAACAACGACTGTTTCTCTGATAGTTTGCTGTCTCAGGAGTCAGGGGCTTCTGCATTATGAAATGCTTCTTGCTCAGGTCATCCTGGACAGTCTGATTACCCCATAAATTTTCCTTTGCTTTGCACAGTGGTCAGAGAAGCACCTCTACCCAAACTACTCTAAAGTCATAAAAATTCAACAGAAAGAACCCAAAGAGTTCTTGTTGAGTAAAGCTCTCTGCTGGTGCACAGTAGAGACAGTAAACATTTCTTTAAATCTTTCATATAAACCCCTCATATATGTGTTTTCAAATATATATTTTTTCCTAATTTAATTTCAGACTCTTTTTTCATTGAATTGCTATATTCCTTCATTGAATGCATCAGTTGCTTCCTAATTAAACAGTTTATTTTAAAAGTTGGACTGTCATCAGCTCTCCTGTAGCTTCAATAAGAAGTTGTCACTGAAAGCACTGATCCTGGTCTTATGGCAGTCAATGGAAAAGTGTCTCACGAGTTTCTGTGCAGTAGGATAAGGTTTAAACAGCTATTTGACCAAAACTGTAAAATAAAAATGTTTCATCAATTTATAGCAGGGGCGTTTTCAGAGAAACTCCTCATTATTGAGTGATCCTTTTACAATACAGACATGTTAGGCTTGGCTTTTTTGCATAATTTCTCCTATGTAGCCTAGCATTTAGGTATTGTTGATCTGACCCAAAGGAGTCTTTCTCCTGAGATACTGTTGATTAAGATGTTGCATTGTACAGACCATGTAAACGTAGCGGTGGCATTAGAGTATCTAGATTCCTAAAAGCTTTAGACCTTCTGGCAGATTTAGAAGTGCAAAGATGTTTCTAAATGTTGGGTTTGCAACATTTGAGGAATATCTTTGCAGTTTTAACCACTTGTATTCTGGGGAAACAAGACTAATTTCCTCTGCTTGTTCTGATAGCCTCCCTTTAATTTCTTCTTCTTGCTCTCAATTTGTGCTTTTTTCAAATCTTTCTTTTTTCACTTATTTTTTCCTTTAATGGAGGCTATTCTTTATCCCCACATCTGCTGTCTAGCCAGGGCATGATACCCCTTTTTCCCTTCTGCATATGCAGTCCTGTTAAAATGTGGCAGATTGCAGAGTTCAAGTGCTCCAAAATGTGAAGAAAAACAGCTGTGCCTAATCACTTGCACAAGGAAGGTCTTTGGAGCTTCAGTTTCAGCTCTCATATTCCTGGGATCTCATATTTCCTGTGTCCAGATCGAGTGGCAGGCAATGTCAGAGGTCTTTGAAATATGGGCATCATATTCAGAGCCAGTGGAGGAGGCCCTTCGTTAACAGTCACAGCACGTTTTTTAATTTGATATAACTTCAGACACTTTGTTTGCATTCAAATGTGGCTCCCATAGAGAGAAACACATCATTTTAATCAGTCATTTATCAAGCCAGAAGTAATTTAAATCATTGAATTGAATGGGGCTTTTATGCGTCACTCACCTATGCAAGCCACAGACAACTTTGGGCATACAGCCGCTTGCAGAGTAGGAGTCCATTCCCTTCGTGCACTTTGAATCATCCCCATGAGGACAACATTAACTTAAATGAAATTCTTGAGCTGAACTATCTGACTTTTCATCTTGGTGCATCTTGGTCACATCAAGTTTGCAAAGAGCTCATATAAGGTATATTTAGAGTAAGTCTAAGTAAAATGATGCAGGGGACTATATGATCATTTGATAAGATCCCCCTTATCTGATCAATCTGTTACATGATAAATTGTCTTACCTAATGAAGTAGAAAACTGGGTGTTAGCAAACTATATCTTCCTGGGTGATGTATGTCACACAGAGGAATTCACAAACTTTCTGATTTACAAAAAAAAAAATGTTAAAAATTAAAATTAATAGAAAATATATAAGAAATGAAAAGCCAACTCTCCGGCAGTGCATAGCTGGCTTTCAAAGTCTTGCTATTTAAGATACACAGTTTGAAAAGCATGTGCAGACAAAAGGTGACACTTAAAATTCGAATAATGAGAAATTGTGACTGATGAGCTTTAAAAAAAAACAAACTACCAAAGGACAATTAGATGTATTTTTATTCAGTATTGCCATTTTATTTATATATTTATTTAGATGAAATAAATTTCTGCTGAAATGGTTTGATTTAACCTCTGCTACAATATTTTATGAAACCGATCTTTACTCTAAGTGGTGCTTTGTAATGTGCAGAAGGCAATACAAATGGATGTTCAGCGCTTTCAAACCAAGCTGTCTACCACGCATAAATACAAATGCCAGTTAAACTGCTTTCAGTTCTATCTTTCTACTGTTCAAGTGCAGGGACAATTATCTCCATCAATATTTATTGGCCTAATCCTAAACAGACAGTCCACATGCACAGGCAATAGCCAGCCATGTTTATGTGCTGTTAACTTTCATGCATAGACTCTGAACTAGACTACAGTGTTACTGAAAATGTGTAGATGTACACTTCCCTAAGGTAAAATGCACTCTGCAACCTCTGAATAATGGGATGAGATTTTTTCCATGGTTCAGTTTGGTGGATTAAATCTGTGCAATCCTCTCCACTCTCCTCTGGAATGTGCCCTTTCCAATTTTTCTCCTGTGTTCATTGCAAAAAAAACCTTGACTGCCTTGTTCTCTGGCTGGTCACTGTGGAGTCAGAAGAGGGTACTGAGGAGGGTTTATTTGTTTGATTTCTTCTCAATTTAGCTCCTTGTTTCCTTAGATCCTCTGCCTAAGTAAGTCAGAACTTGGTCTCTATATAGCAAAATTTAATCCCATTCCAACATAGGACAGGAGAAGCCAGATTTCTGCCACCCAAAAAGTGGTTTTGCCACTGTAAGGGGATGTGCATTTATAAATCTATTTTTTTCCAGAGAAATTCAGCCTATTAAACCTGTATCACACTGGGTTTTTCTGGAATCACATATTTTAAAGTAAATAGCCAGATACTACTTATTTATATATCTGTTAAAATCAATTGCCACATATACATAAGTTTAAGTTGCAGAACAAATAAATTATTTATGCAGGTAGTAACAGTAGTGGAAACAAAAGCTTCTTTTTTACTGGCAGGCTAAATACAGCCTACAGCTTCTGCAATGCATGCTAAAATCGTATTATCCTCTTTATGACCTCAGTTTTGACCTTAAAAGATGTTTCATGCTCCATTTAAGGGTACATACTATTTCTCTTTCTCACCTGACTTCTCATGAGGCTCTTTTGAATGCAAGCTTCAGTTAGCCTAATGAAAATAAGCTTGAGTCTGATGTTATAGATTTCTTTCTTTGTGGGGAAGTAGAATCATCTTATATGTAGTCCATGTGATCACTTTCTTTGCCAGTTACAAAGCCAAAATCAGTGTTTGATGGTTCCACAGTGTATTCCCAGAAGATAAAACTAAGAAGCCACCATCTTTCACAACAAAATGTGAATCCTGGCTACAAATCTAGTTATTTAGAATGTTCTCCTGTAGAAGTCACTCATAAATATGTCTTGCATTTCTAGAGTATTAGGATTCCTTTGTGCTCATTAGTCTGAGTAACTCTTTAATCTTGGCATGATAACAAAACATTTAAGATATTAAAATAGGGAATCACATATAATATATAGTCTTCATTGCGTAAGATAATTAATAAGTCAGTTTCCAAGTTTCTTGGTGAAGGGCAAGAAATCTAACTCTATTTGAATGCCAGATCAAGTAACGTGATCATAAAACTGACTGAAAATGCTAAGCTTTTTTTCTCTTGTACTCTGTACACACTTGAAGACCTAGAAGCTCAAACTGCTTTGGAATTTATGGGCTGAGAAACTGCTTTTGAAAGAAAGCACGAAAAAGTATAAGGAAAATACTCAACAGTCTGTCTTCGTAGTCTGTTGTCAAAGGTAAGAAAACATGTCAGTAAGTCAAGTTTGCAGTTTCTTTGTAGAGTGTGCAGATAAATCATAAAAGGGAAAATCATGTGCAGTTTTGGATTTTAGGGTTAGGCACCAGGTGCTTAAAGTCTAAATGTTGCACTGGGATGAACATTGCACATCAAAATTCTCTTCATCTTGCCCTTTCCTCAGACAAAAATGAAAGACGTGCTATGTTTGTATGACACAGCATTGATGCTGTGTTATTAATAACCAGATTAATGTTCACTTTGGACCTACTACATATGCAGTTTTAGTCTTGATTTGTTCTTGGGCAGAAATTTGTCATTTGGACTAAATCTTGTCAGTAGATAATTGTTTTTCTTTTATTTTGTATACAAACTATAAGTATTCATCTAACTTTTCATTCACTCCTCACCAGCTCAAGTGCACTCATACTCAGCTCAATATGTTAAAGCCAGACCCGTATCAAGCTAAACTTTAGGGCTGTCTGAGGTTTGCTTGATCTGTCCTACAAAAGGTAAGGTTTTTGCATTGGCAGTATAAAGGAGTATCAAAATTCACAAACTTCCTGTGGAAAGGCTACTGCAATACAAGTCCAGGAAATTATATATATATACCTAACCTGTGACTTTATTCATCTTTCCAATTGTTTAGAAACTGTTTTTCTGTACTGAAGCTGCAATGTTATTGTCACTTTTCAAATCATATGTATTTTTGGTATTTGAAAATTGTGTTGATCCAAAACTAACCAACTGGCATCCAAAGTACTTCTTTCTTCATCAGCATAATGTTAATTCATCGCAGTAAAAAATTCTCCTTAAAATGCTGTTGTTTAAATGTAGTATCTTTTCCATAGATCTTTTGCCTGTTAACGGCTGTAAGATTCTCCTCACCATTCTCA
The DNA here is from genome assembly GCF_000695815.1 of Acanthisitta chloris. Taxonomy (NCBI): domain Eukaryota; kingdom Metazoa; phylum Chordata; class Aves; order Passeriformes; family Acanthisittidae; genus Acanthisitta; species Acanthisitta chloris. The sequence goes on from NW_008661159.1 coordinate 10,514, forward strand.
ACGCTGATCTAGAATGATTTTCATACTTGGAAAATAAAATAGTTTAAAAAAAATTGTACATTGTACCCATCAGAGATTAAATATTTTAGTGCGTTCAGAGAAGGTTTTGTTTTTCCTTTAGGGATTGCTCTGCTTTACATAACTATCAATGCACAAAGAATTATCCAGACTATTGCAGTATTTGCAATTCTATCTAGAGTTAAGCTTCAGAAATACATTGAAAGAGCATGTTCCTCTGAGAAATGTATCTCAAGTTTTAGATTAAACTTGGATAGGATTCAATTTAACTTTGAAGCTTTCCCTGAAGTTCCAAAAATACTTTTCTCATATACAGGTGTTTAAACCTCTCTCAGTTTGCAAAAATGCCCAAAAATTTTAGACCTTTATGGAAATTAGGTTCTGTTTTCTTAGGTGTCCATCACAGACTCTTTAGGAATGTGGGATATATTTCTCAACTGAAAGTCTTAATGATAAACCAACAGCTATAACTTTGGACCATGAGATATAGACAATGGGGTCTTCTACCAGTGGTCCACTTCAGAAGGCTGAGAATAGCATGAAAAAACAGTGGCAATTTGGGTGAACAGTCTACTAGGAAGTTTCCTTTACACAAAGAAAGTAATAGTAGGAGTTACTAATCACTGCACTTTATATTATAGTTTGACTGTATTACGTAAACAAAGAAATGGGATATTAGGTCTCTCACCTAATACCTCCTTATTGTCAGAATCTATTTTACGGTAATTTCAAAACACTTCAGGGGCCCAGCCTATGGTCACTCACTGTTAAACAGTGCAAAGCAAAGCATGAAGCCACCAGGTGATTCATGAACATACATAAACAGGTCAATTGATCTGCCATTATGCATGTGGTCAAGCTTTGTTCTGTGGTCTGAGACAAATTTAGGGTGACTTGTGGAGCCTTATAGTAAAAATAACTCTCTTACTTGCTTTGGCAAGTCTGTATGTCTTTCTTTTAAGTAAGAACACACAACAGAATAAAACAAGACCACAGCTATCAAAACTGGATCTCCAGAATGGTGAGAGATCATATTATACCCTGCTACTTGTTTGCAGAACCTTTTATGTGTAAATCAGAGGCACTCTGTACCTTAATCTCTGCATTAGAAGAATTAAGTAGGAAGCTGACAGCTTTTCCCATATTTCATTGCAAGAGAAAAATAATTCTATAGGAGGTTGTGATGTGTGTTACTGACTTGAGACTTGTCTTTTGGACCTGTTCCAGGCTTTCAGATAACTACACATTTTGGCAGCCTATGAAATACGCATCATGCTTATGATTGACTAGAATATCACTTAAAATAATATGCATAAATTCTTCTAAAAAAAAAGAGTTCTTATTTAACCACTGGGACTGCTCTGCTCTATAGCTGGTTAAAATATATTTATTAATAGTGGTGTAATTATCTGACAGATTCAAACAGGTCATGCTCAGCCATTCTTGAGCTTCATGTAAATATAATTTAGGCCATTGAATATGCTTGTTAAAACTGCATCTTTGAAATACTTATCAAAATGTGTAGATAGAACCTCAGGAAACTCTTTTTTTTCAGTAGGTCTTGGCAAATTTTACGACTTCCTCCCCTTCATTATGTCAAATACTATTATACCTTATTATGGACTAGTATCTTAAGTTAGATATTTAAAATCAGGGTAACACACACCAAATAATTATGAACTACTACAATGAAGAAGAGGTAGCTCTAAAAGGCATTTTAAATACCCTACCCTTTCACCATTGATGACTAGGGTTCAATTTCTTGTTTTGATCACCAGCAAAAACAAATCTGGTGGTCAGTCTGTCAGAAAACCCACATCACCACTGGGAGTTTCTGCTATACAAAGACCTAGTGCTTGCACAGCAAATAGGACAGACATTGAAACTATTTCAGGTGTGGAAGTCAAAATTAATTTAATCCATATTAAGCTTCACCAGGAAAAAATATATTTTGATTACAAATTGTAAGAGCACTTGATATATTTTTCATGTGTTATGATAGATCTGATGGTTTCCCATCAACTCTAGAATTTATGGTACCAAATGAAAAAACAAAAAGATGCAAAAACTGGGAAGGAAGCACCAAAGTTTGATGTCCTTGTATTGGTTAATCAGTCTTCTCTGTGTTCAAATTGCCACTGCAACTGATGTAAAATCTGAAGTTTAGCTGCTCCCTTCACCCCAAAACAAAATAAATTTATTACTAATTGTAATTCTGCCTTTGAAATTAATCAGTTTTGTAAAGTACCTCATTTGATGTGTTTGTACTGTTTTAATAAATCTGGAAACAATAACTTTGTTATGTTCAGGGGTTGAGTGTGGGAATGAATCTTTGGAGTACAGGGAATAAAATACTTCGAGGTGTATCCAAAAGAGGTTTCATATGGACAATCAGAATTTATTTTCTAAGTGGATGGTGTACCCAGTGTAAGTGAGCACCGTGGCATGTTTTAAGGTCTCCTTAACCTGTCTGTGCAAAGTGAATAAATCACGGCAATAAAGTCTCGCTATTCAACACACTGAAGCTGAAGAGCACTGACCAGCTTTTGACCTCCTATTCTGGGCCCCAACTGACCCTAACTTAGAAGTTCAAGGGGTCAATAGCAGGTCACTGGGGGAATCTGCAGTCTTGCTTAATTCCAGTTTGATTGCCAGGTTAAATATAAGTTGCACAGGTACCCTTTGATGACTTCTTTAAGTCTTCCTGACCACCACAGCGTATGAGGCTCTTATGTGGCTCCCAAGGAGGTGGAGAGTGTGTGGGGAAGCAGGGGAGGGAAAAAAATAGCCAAAGTTATTTTTCACTGGCTATCTCCAGTTTAGTGTGGACTAAGTTGGTTGTTTGTAAGTATCATGGATCTACAGACAGCCCTAAACAATTGTCAAACATTCTTTTAGAAGCCATTAATTTTTCAACTAATATATATATATATATCTGATTTGAGCATTTGTCAAACTCTTCCCTTGTCACTGAAAAGGGACTGTTAAACTGAACAGAGGCCTGATCAGTTTTCAGTGAGCTTTGAGCCTCAGAGTTCACCTGGGTCACCTACAAGATTTATGACACCCTGGTACCAGCATCTGACTGGAACAGCGCGTTCGGCAGCAAGCCAAGCCTTCCCCTGCATGCCAAATCCTACAAGACTGCCCTGCTGCCAGATAGGCAAGAAAATTGATGGCCTTCACAGATATCAAAGTGGACATCAATAAAAGGAGATGGATGTGAACCATCAGAGTGACATGCCTTGCTGCTGGATTGGCTGGGAAGTAGGGGGAACAGGTTAAAAAAACACAGAAAGTTATTTATATAAGCTTCAAGGACAAAAAGTTTGTCACTACTTGCTTGAAAAATTTAATCTTAGCATGTTCTTTCTTCTGGTTTCCATCACTAGCCAGCTTTATGTGCAGACACACTGAAACAGCATTGGGTTTTACAATAACCATCTCTTAGGTTTAAAGCACTCTAAAGAATCCAACAAGGAAATACTTTTCAAAATTTCTATCCATTTTATGTTCAAAATGTTTATTTGCCCTCTGGGACATTTTCTGCATTCTTATATATTATGTAAATGAGATCTAAATCTAAAATGTGATCGGTATACTTGGAAAGGTTATGTATTCATCCATATAAGAAGCAATGGCAGATGCTTGCAGTGAGCTGTTCTGCTCTCCACACAAAACATTTAACAACTCTTTTTCCCCTAAAATGATATTCTGAGGTGCAGAAGCTGAGAGATACAAAAAGATGAAAGCAAAATATGTATTCTTAATATGATGCATTTTTAAGGAGACTCAATGTTAGGCATAACAGCATCTGAGGATTGCAAACAGTTTATTTAAATTGAATTTCCTTTTGTGATAAAAGTTTCCGGTACACCCAAAATCTTCACCTTCCTATCAGTGAAACTCAAGTAATTTTTAAAAATTCAGTAACATAAAAGTAGATTTCTACTGTACATGCTGGTATCCTCAATGGAGAACATTAAACTGTAACTAATATTTGACTGGGGGTTTTTCCTGGAGTCTGAGGAAACTGGAAGTTAATAGATACCAGAGATCTTTTGAAGTCGCTACAGTTACATGAGAAGCAGCAGCAGCTCTGGGAGAAG
>NW_008661159.1:14712-26722 GCF_000695815.1 Acanthisitta chloris
TCTGTGTCCTTACACATTTGTTTGATGACTGAAAAACACGGAGTTTCTACCAGGAAGGACAAGGAAAAGCCTGAGCTTTCCTGGGTTCAGAGAAAAAAACCAAAACCAAAGTAGCTTATAAAGGACTTCATACAAGCTGAAGATACAAACACTTTTTTGAGCAATTTTAAAAGGACCTCATGTAGCAAAAGATGTAAAATCTTTTTTCACCAATACACTGATGTAAACTACTGGTTTTTTCCAGGTTGTTTATATCACTGATCAACCATGGCTGGTTTCATTTTCAACCAAGTTGCTCTTGAGAAAACATTGCCTTTACTTCTACTTCTTGAGATGAAAATGTTGCCTTTCCCATAGACTCATTGATTTAAAATTTTAGAATGTTTGTCAAATGGGTACATACTCAAATATTACCTTTTTTCAATCAGAACATATATACCAAGACTGCAAACAGACCTAGTGCTAAATTTGTTAGTTGGCAGGACCTCATTATTTTCAGTTTGAAATTAACTAGAGGTCAACACTAAGCTTGGAATTTCTTTACTTCATTAAAAGTAATGTTGCTTCTCCTTTGTCATTAATTTCTGCTACATCATGATATGACAAATATACTAAATCTAGGACTAACCAGAGTTTTTGCTAACTTTAATACTGTCAGGGACCAGAGGCAAGGTTGTCTGGCTCAAAATAACCAGTTGGGAAATCAGTGGTGGAACAGATTGAGCTCTGCCTAGATGGAGCAGCTGCTGCTCCCTTCCAGCCCCTTGAGCCTTAGTCTGCACTGTAAAGGCATCAGTTGACCACATGGCTCTGGTGTGAACCCTGAAATGGTGGTGTCAACCACATGGGCTTGCTGCAAGCCTCAAGATGAATGCTGAAGCACCCTGACTACCTAAAAAGCAGGCTCAAGTGTAACCTTACATTGGGACAGGCCTTGGGTGAAGGAAACGGATGAAAGGACAGCAAGACATGCTGCAGGGTGCACTCCACTGCCCTGGGTTGGAAGCTGATGAGACCATGCTGGATCCATGGGTGGTGACTATCTACCTCTCTTTCTCATCTGTTTCTCTGATCTACTTTTCTCTTTTTCTCTCTTCTTGTTTCCTTTGCAATATATTAAGTTACAAGCCCACTGAGCAGTATCTCCTTAATGACTCACTAAGTGCTGTGATCAGTGCCTGGCTAAGGGCTTTGTTCCCTCAAGGTGTGTCACACGGGTTCATAAGTTCATAAGTAAAAATTATTTCTCATTAAAACTCCTGAGAATTGTGTTATTTCTCCCACGCACTGCTCAGAGTAATTCAAAATTACCTTCCTCTCGACCCCCTGAGCAGACCAGGGCATTACAAATACCAAGAGCAATGTCAATTTTCAAATGTATATAACTTCCCATCTAGAGAGAGATAATTTGTAAAGTATTAACCATGAACATATGCATGGAACACACATGCACTCCCCTGATGAGATTAGGAATTCACATCTCCAGAGGAGGCATATGATGTCTGTTAATGGGATATCTCACCCCACATATATGTTTTTAGTGTATGTGAAAATATTGCCTCGGGATTTTTTCCTTTCTCTGTAAGCTTCTGTTATTGTACTAAACAAAGACTGTGCTGCCATGAGTTTTTAACTATTATTCTAAATATTCAGGTTTTATACACAGATATAATTGTATTCGGGGTGGGGGTGGAGGTAGTGGATCAGGGGCAGCATTCACTCATTCATTATAAATAAATTTTTGTAATCTGGCATCTTAGTTTTAGTGACTCTCTAGCTGTCATTAAGTGCACAGTGAGCAAAGTGGACAAAACCAACACTTGGAAAATAATTTCTTGTTTTAATTCTTGCTCATATATTACTGTGTATGCCCTACCAGCCAAGGAGTATAACTAGAGAAGACAGGTAAAATTCAAATCCACAAAAGACTAAATATTTTTCTTCTGTGCATTAGATATATTTTTTCCCAGTTTTGGTTGCAATGGTATCTTGCCATCACTGGCTTCTCATATTTCATAGACTGTACTCTGTGACTATTACTAAAAAATAGAATTTTAAAGTCAGTTAATGATGATCCGAACAGCCAAAGACTTCTAACACAAGATAACCAATATGAGTTTTAGACAAAGCAGAAAAGTAAATGCTGGTAACACATTCTAGTTCTCTAAAATAGCTGTCATTTTTGTAGCTATGTCATTTTGGATGTCTACAAATTCTGGCAATGAGGAAATTTTGGCAGATTCAGGAGGAAACAAGCAATGCAAATGCATTTGAGTTTATTTCCTCTGATATGTCATATTTCTTTTTCCAATTATTCTATTTCTTTCTGGGAATTATGGCAGTGTTTGTGGTGACTAAACATTTATTTTTTAATTGGAATTCTATTTTGGTTTTACTGCTTTCTTTAAGATTACACACACACAGAGGAGAACCATAATCAGTATGAGATTTCTACTCTTAATTGAAAGAACGTCAGGGTTTTTTTAAGGGGAGAAGGTTTTGTCACTATGATTGCAGGAAGAATTTTTGGAAACTAGAAGTCAAAAGCTATAATATGCACACAATGTTTTAAATATTTTAGGGTTTATAGTGTTTCTCATTATATTCTGAGAGTAAGGGCAAAAGCTTTATGACTGATGATATTGTTGTCTTGTCTATGTCTTGTCCTTTAGATTTTTGTCCTTCAGCTCTCCTGAGCAGGAATTGTAATGTTCTGTATATTTCTGTGCCTAGCACAGTGGGATTGACAAGATTTGGGGCTCTATCAGCTGCCAACATATACAAGTGAAATACAAAGAACAGAAAACAAAACAAAGAGTCTCTTTAACATCTTTCATCCTATGAGTGAGGGGATTTAGCAGAGAAGAAAAACATTAATTCCTCTGCTTTGTAGCTATGGCACTGGTATAGTCGCTGGGCAAAGAATAAGGTCTCTTTCATTTAAATAACTGTCTTTGTGCATGTCTATACTTCAGACTTCATTGCTGTATGCAGATATTCTAATATACTGGCACATGGATGGTTGTTCTGCTGCAAAAACAGTATTCCTGTTTCTTGCTACCCCAGCTAGGTGGAGGGAAATAAACCAAAACAAACAAAACATGCATGAGCAACAACAAAAACACAGAAGGAAGAGAAACCCAACACACCTGTAAGTTCCTCCAAAGGCTGCAGTGAATCCTTCAAGATGAATTCCAAATCCTTTCAATTGTGTTAATATCATGTAATGTGACTGATGCGTTGGCTGTGACCATACAGTAAGGCAGTCCTGTTTTCTTTCAAGGTATGAGCATGAGCAACAACAAAAACACAGAAGGAAGAGAAACCCAACACACCTGTAAGTTCCTCCAAAGGCTGCAGTGAATCCTTCAAGATGAATTCCAAATCCTTTCAATTGTGTTAATATCATGTAATGTGACTGATGCGTTGGCTGTGACCATAGAGTAAGGCAGTCCTGATTTCTTTCAAGGTATAGTGTAGTATTCAGGAATATTCCAAATCAATTGTGTTAATATCATGTAATGTGACTGATGCGTTGGCTGTGACCATAGAGTAAGGCAGTCCTGATTTCTTTCAAGGTATAGTGTAGTATTCAGGAATGACATCTGTTTTCTAGTGCAGTAATTAGAGACTTATCTTTCTGTTGAATGGATAAGTATGTCGGTCGCCTTTCTGTTTTTGCAATGAATATCACAATGGGTGCTCAAAGATGAAGAATTGCCTCACAGCTAATCTAATATAGTTCAAAGGGAGTAAGGCAGTCCTGATTTCTTTCAAGGTATAGTGTAGTATTCAGGAATGACATCTGTTTTCTAGTGCAGTAATTAGAGACTTATCTTTCTGTTGAATGGATAAGTATGTCGGTCGCCTTTCTGTTTTTGCAATGAATATCACAATGGGTGCTCAAAGATGAAGAATTGCCTCACAGCTAATCTAATATAGTTCAAAGGCTGATGTTTATCAGGTAAAACCTCAACACCACTTGACCATCATCAAGAAACAGGCAGTTCAGATGTGATTATTATTATGAATCAGCAGCAATTATCTCATTTCACCTGAAACAACAACGTAGATTTTCATTTTTATACCTTTATTATAAAGTAAATCCTTTTCAGGGGGCCAGTGATAAGTCTAATGGATAATTTACAATCTACTGAGCTTCTGGATTAAATAACTGTGAGTCTGTAAATCAACAGGCTTCAGAGAAAACACTAGTAGTTTTTTTACTGTCCTCTCTCTGTTCCTCTGTTGCAACTGATCTCTGCTTAGCAGTCTAGTGCTGCTAATTGGTTAGAAAATAATGTAATGACTTTATGGGAATCTTCTGTCTTAAGGTTTGACTTGATTAATCACTGTGTCAGTCTCCCTAGAGCAAAGATACGTGGAGCGTATAGTTGCATACTATAATTAATCAAATACTTAATTTATAAACAGTAGTACCTAGACAGTCTCTGCTAAATATCTGACAAAACAATGCCACTGATGGCATCTGGCTTTATGCCACTGATAGGCAGACAGGAATTAGCCTAAAACACTTGACTGTACCACTGTCCTACATCAGAATTCAATCGGTTCCTTACCTGCTTATTTCATCTAGGGTGTCAATTGTTGCGAGCATTTAAAACTGAGAAGTACCTCTGCAGATGCATTCACTTTTTGAAAGGTTTCATGAGGTATTTCTGAGCTGGAGACAGTTTAGCTACAAGCACTTGTGTTTTTAGAACACAAAGCCAATATGATGTCTGATGAAAAGGTCTTAAAATCTTGTTTTGGTGAGTTTTTGAAGTCTTCAGTATTGAAAATTCAGTATTTGAAGATTTTTATTTTTGTGCTGTTGTTGGATTTCTTTTACATCAATACTGCACAAAACTCCTGTAATTGCAAGCTACACCAAAAACATCAGTGTATAAGGAAAGGAGTATAATTTTGCAGCTTTGTGGATGGGATGTTTATGCAAAAGTCACAAATTACTGCACTTGCTCCAGTTCAACAAGAGTTCATCTTGTTGAAAACAGTTTTTATAAAAGTAGAATAGTTAAGAATTATCCACTTCTTATGTTTTTTAACCTGGTGGCCAGAGCATTCTCTTTATCAGGTAGCAGATCTTGTTCTTCTTGATAGAAGTAGGAAGATAGAGATATTAGAAACCCTGTCAGTTAGATGCATCTGAATGTCTTCAATGATATCACAAAAAACCCTCAAAAGACAAATAAACAAATGGGGAAAAATACCCACAGCCAAAAATAACCAAAGGAAAAAAAAAAAAAAAACAACCAAAAAAACCCCCTATCTACCAGTCTGCCATTATATAAGCCTATATTTTATTTCAATGATCTTAGGGTTGACTTTCCCAACATCCAGGGTCTTTTCTCAACATGTCTTAGGACCAAGATCCAAAGTTCTCCTAATATGAATCGTATAGTTTGTGTCCTTCAGAAGGCAACAGATGTATTAATAATATATTTAGCAAGCTGAGTTTTTGGAGAACTTCTCGCCTCCAACTCATAACTATTTTAGAATAACCAACAGTAAATCGGTGTTGCATTCGATGCTAGTTTTGCATCTCAGCATGATGTATCTCAGCATCATTATATTTGCTTTCAAAACTTATTCCCCATGTTTTCACACCATTGAGGTCTGAAAAAAAAGGAATCTTACTCTTGTCACTTTCTTTCTCATGTCTGCTGTTTCTCATCATATAGAGCTACTTCTGATTCAGATCATGGAGCAGTTTATACCAGACATATGCTTACATATATTCTTTCCTGGGTATCAACCCCTTTTTTCTGAGTCAAATTCATTATGTTGTGCGGTACAAGCTTAGGGGGGTATCAGGAGAAATTACTGCATTTGTCAAAGAGTCAGCAGTGGAGTACCAACAGCCAATGAGAGAGGATCATTAGAACTGATTCAGATAGGGTGTCTTGGGATAAAGTAGTTGGTTAGAGCAGGAAAATCACACTGCTCAAGCACTCTGATAACTAAGTGACAAAGCCTTCAACAGGCTGATTAGTAATGGATACTTGACAAAGGGGGCTGCAACTTCATAAAGAGCAGTCTGTCCAATTGTCCACTTAAGAAAGAAAGGTATAAGAAACAGAAAGGCTGGGGTGGTAGGTGGGAGGGGTGAAGAGGAAGGTGTAGTAGACATGGCATTGTTTTTCTCTGAAAAGTAATAAAAATTCCCTTTTTAATCCTGTTTTCATGGAAAGCAAATGAGAGAGACAATTTACATGCTCTGGCTGAACCTCATTGCCCATAAATGTGCAGCTGGGGTACTGTGAAGGGCTAATGCTGGCCCTGGGGCTGACTTTGTTTTGCATGGATCAGGATCTGGGTGCAGCAAATGAGACAGAGAAACTATAGAGTGGCACAGCTGAAGTCCAACAGAAACAGCAAAAACTCATGAGCTGATAGACGGACAGCTCAAATAGACTGGCAGTTCAGTGCACATCCATCATAAAAAGCTTGGTCTGGCTTTCATGACTATTTTCCAGTCTCAAGACATGAACTCATAAAGTAGGTCATCTTGCACAGAAGCAAGTGTACATATCTCCCCTTAATTTCAGTTAATGAAATGAATATACATATCCAGAGCAAGAGTATAATCTTATGTCACAAGAATACTTGATCTAAAATAAATTGCAGTGAAACTTGCTCTAAGAATGAAATCCAGTAGGCAATATCCTCTCTTAAGACTGCTTCAAAGTATCCTCAAGATTTCTAGTGCAATTATATCCAGACTTAGTAAAATGCCAACTCCACTTGGCAACTGAATTTTTTTATTCGTAGTCCCTGGAGTGGTAGTTTAAGACATCTCTTGCTATACTTCACCTGTCTGAAACACTCTCACGTGTTCATGGGGCTAAATTAAACTGAAATTACTCTTTTTTTTAATAATCCACAGTACAGCTCTTAGCTAATCCCTGAAATAATTTTGAATAAAAATATGCCATCAAACAAGATCTCAGCATCTGCTTGTTAAACTGTATAAAGTTAGTGTGCAGTATATTTCTAATTCTCTCAACTGTTTTCCTCAGATTTATTCTAATTCTATGCTAATAGGTATGAGTACTGACTAAATTCATGATGCTTCTGTGGTAAATAATGCATTTAAAATCTCAAATGAAAGATTTAGATCAGGAACTAAAATGACTGCAATGTAGTAATAGCTGAGAAAATATTTGAAAGGTTGTGGATATGTGAGAATGAATTTCCCCTAATTTATGCTTATAAATTTGAATTTGAAATAATGTCATATGAATAGAGATGAATCACTTAAAGGCACCACATTCACCAAGACTCCAGATTTAATTCTAACAGAAGGGGGAAACAAACAAAAAACCAAAAAAAACCCAAAAAATAACCCCACCAAAAAAAAACAAAACAAAAAAAATAAAATAAAAGACAAATCAACTGCCCTCCAAAATCCCTATTTGTTTTGGTTTTATTCTCTACCATTTACTGAGTAACAGCAAAATATACTTGATTTTGTTGACAGCCTGTCTTCCTTTCAAGCTACCACCCAAATTACAATGTAATGCCTCATTTGTGTCACATCTGAAATTAAAACTAAACCTGTGATTTGTGAACCAAAATTCTTGCCTCCAAGGTGATTCCATCTTCATGCCTTCACAGCCTTTGTGAGATGATCCCTCTTTAAGTGGTCGTCAGCAGACCCCTTTGCGAGCACATTGTGTCTGTCTCACTGTCAGATGCTTGCAGTACTCAATTACTATGTAGCAGCTGTTGTTAAAGGTACCAGCACCACTGTGAGCCTAGAAGTAACTTTTTGCATTTCTTTGGGCTTTAGTTTCACACTTGGCCAAAGCACTTCCAGTTCCATTTGCAGTTTATTTTGATAATTTAAAATAAAATAATGTTGTTACTAGCTACACATGAATAAGCTAACATACTGAAAAGGGTTTCTGACAAAATGATCTTGGGTGCTACGTTTTATTTTCTGATATCGTGTGCTACATTTTATCTTATATTGAGATTATTAGGTTCATGTTCTGAACTGTAAGAAAACTGAAGCAGTATTAAGCTAACAGTGTTAGGTAACTGTCTTGGAGGTCTGAAACAAAGCATTCCACCATAAATATTTATTATTCATACAGTAAGAATGCCTCCTAAGGCAACTTAGATGCCTTCTTTTTACTTGTTTTTTGTTTCATATATTAAATAGTGCTTAAACCCCACAATTTCAGTCAATCAGTAAGCAGGATTATTGCTTCTAAGGGTTCCAGATTTGAAATCAAGAGTTTAATTTCATTTTCCAAGTGAAATAATGCCTAGAGTTGAAGATGTCAAGTTGCAAATAACTGTATGTACAGTGTTTATGATGAGTAATCAGCTCTATTGACTTTGTGTAGGGATTTAAAATGTTGAAAAATGCTAACAGAATAAATTGAGTAGAAGAATAGAGATGTGCATCACTGTGTTAAAAAGCTGAAATAAAACAATGTAACGGGATTTCATAATTCAGAAATACATTCATAGATATACATATAGGTATATATGAATAAGGCTGGTATTATTGATTTAAATTTTCATTTGGGGCAAAAGAAAGCATACTGACTTTGATTTGAATGGTTATGCTGAGATTCATTATCAATATGTTAAAATACAAATTGTTGGCTACATCATGGCCCTGCTGAGCCTTTTCCATTAGTATTTAATGGCCATCAAGTCTTACTTTTCAATAGTTTTGAGTGCTATTTATTTTTTCTTACTTCCATAATCAGCATTGTCACACCAGGAATCTCTTCTGAGATAATGACAAATTATTCATTTCTAAATCCAGATTGTATAGTTGTATCTGTCACTAGAAGCATTACCATGTAATGCTTCACAATTTCTTGCATTTTAGTTTGAACAGTCAAGGCTGCAGTGGTGAAGTGCATTTCCATAATGGACCCAGGTTTTAAGTTTTTCAGTAACTCAGAACCATACATGGCCTCAGCTCAGAATAAGAGTTTTGTTCATAAGAATAGAACAGACCTGTCCAATAAACAAGTCCAGCCACGAAAGGTACTGCTGCTTCTAAGGATTTCATTTAATATTTGCAGCTGCTAATGAATATGATCCCAGGATTTGTTTGTTGATTGTCTTTCATGGCATTCCCTGTATCTAACACAAATTCATGTCAAAGCCCAGTGGTGATATTCTTATGTTCTTGATTTTATTGAGACATTTCTTTGCTGTGTAAAATGTTGATTGCAAGAATATCATGACCTCACCCAGTGTGCACACAAATTGTCTGTGTAGGAACTCCAGTTCACAAGTGTTTTCACTGTAGGGTCACCTTGGGTTGATATCTTGTCAGATCTCATAAACACCATATCTGTCCTACCCAGCAGCTTGGTGACACAACGTGGTAGAAAACCTCCAGGCCTCCCACATTTGATCTGGAGCAGAAATGAGGGAACATCCCCACCTGGTGATGCCATATCTGGGCTAGGATAAAAGCAGACAGTGCCTTTGTGCATTAAAAGTCTGCTTTAATTTTTTTATTTTCTTTTTTTTTTTAGAAGTGATTTCTTGAACTCTGCAGTCTTCAGCGGACACAGTGTTGATCATGTGCTGATCCAGGGTAACTGCTGCCATTTTGAATTTCTATGCAGGGTTTCTGCTGTGTTGTACGCTGTAGGCTATCAGGTTTGTCATGGATAAAGTTTTGTCTATCTACCTATAAATAGGTGTAATTTGAAAAGCAGGTTGGAATTTCATGGGAGGGAAAGTGTTGGATAATAGCACAGTCCTGCAATTGTTCCCAAAGCTATGCTAGTGATGAGTAATAATGGGTCAGGCCACCCTCAGGTTTTGAAAGCGTTAGCGGAAATTTTGCCTAAGCTGAAACTACAGTATTAAATCTTTGTGTGTCTCATGCTTTCTGTACATCATTTCTATTATGCAACATTCATGCTGTAATAATAATGTTATATCATTGCTGTTCATCAATGTTAAGCTGCCTTATAAACTGTCCCAGTCAAGTGAATAATCAGTTTCCACTGCTTTGCATGGCAGTCATCATTTCTAGTCTAAGTTCACCCCAGAATTTATGCCTACATATGCCTGAATGTGGACATGTTGTAATATACATATTAATTATAAATTCCCCTATGTTAACCTTGCAAATGAAACCATGTTCAGTTAAGTGTATAAAAGCTGTGGTACATGAAATCACAGAATCACATCACAGAATATTCTGAGTTGTAAGGGACATAACAGGAACATCAAAGTCTAACTTCAGGGCCTGCAGCACAAATCACACCATGTGCCTGAGAGCATTGTCGAAACACTTCTTGAACTCTGGCAGTGCTGTAGCCTCTTCCCTGGGGAACCAGTTCCAGTGCCCAAACATCCTTTGACTGAAGAAACTTTTTCTTATACCTACCCCAAACCTCCCATCACACAGCTTCATACCATTCCCTTGGGTCCTGTCATTGTTCACCAGAGAGGGGATTGGCACCTGCTCCTCCACTTCCCCTTATAAGTTGTAGACAGCTATGATGTCTCCTCTTCTCTTTTTTCTGGATGGAAAGACAAAGTGACCTCAGCCACTTCTCATATAGTTTCCACTCTAAGCCCTTCACCATCTTTCTTGCCCTCCTCTGGATGCTCTCTAGTAGCTTAATATCTTTCTTACACTGTGATGTCCAAAACTGCACACAATATTTAAGGTGAGGCTGCACTAGTGCAGAGTAGAGGAGGACAATCACCTCCCTTGACCGGCTGACAATGTCGTGCCTGATGAACCCCAGGACATGATTGGCCCTCCTGACTGTCAGGGCACACTGTTGACTCATATTCAATTTGCCATTGACCAGAACACCCAGGTTCCTTTCCACAGCACTCCTTTTTAGCCCCTCATTCTCCAGTCTGTATGTACGTCCACGGTTGCCCCATCCAGGTGCAGAATCCAGCACTTTCCCTTATTAAACTTTATACAGCTGGTGATTGCTCAGCCCTCTAATTTGTCTAGGTCACACTTCAAGGCCTCTCTCCTTCAAGGGAGTCAACAACTCCCACCAATTTTGTTTCGTCTGCAAACTTACTTAGCATCCCTTCGCGTTCTGCATCCAAATTGGTTATGAAGATGTTGAAGAGCCTGGGCCTAAGATGGAGCCCTGCACGACCCCATTAGTGACCTGTCACCAGTCTGGTGTAACCCCAGTCTCTATAATCCTTTGTGTCTGACCTGTGAGACCATTACTCAACCAGTCTCACAGCCATGGTCCTCCTGCTCAGGGCACTGGGACCCTCTTAGCCCATTATCAATGTTGAAGACAGAGGTGAAAAAAGCATTAAACATACCCACCTTGTGTCCAGTTTGTGAGGTGACCATCCTCATCCTGTAGAGGGTATCACTTCTGTACTGCTTTTTGCCATTAACGTATTTTAAAATGTATTTTAAAAAACCACACAGCTCTGGCTAGCTTCAACTTTAATTGGTCCATTAGATGTCTTGCTGCCCACACAGCTTAATTTGAACTTCCAGGGTGTGCAGTGTGTCTACTAAATGATGAAGGGAAACTTTTTAAAATTTGTGCTGAAATAATTCAGTTATGGAGGTTTTTTCGTTTCATAGGCACAACAGACTACTAAGTTTTATGGACAGTGGTAAGCCACATGTTACTTCAGTTCTAGGTGCCCAGTTTTCACCTAATTACCTTGCTTGTAATTATCATTTTTTTTTAAATCATATTGTCACTTAAGTATCTTCTTCAAGAGAAAAGTCAAGAAAAGCTGTATTATTTTATCTAAAAAAAAACACAACAAAAACAAAGAAAAAAAACCCCAACAAACACCCATGAAGATCCCATCCCTATCCCCAGACTCAGAACTTCTCTTCATGATTGCAGAAATCTTTCTTTTATATGTCAGTCATAGAATCACAGAATCATAGAATTTAAGGGTTGGAATGGACAGATAATCTAGTCCCAGCTCCCCCTGCCATGGGCAGGGACACTTCCTCACTAGATCAGGGTGCTCAAAGCCTCATCCA
>NW_008661159.1:27303-49750 GCF_000695815.1 Acanthisitta chloris
AAGGCGGTCAGCAGCTCTTGAAAATTAACCCATATGAACACATATATAATCACTGACACAACTGTCTACACTAAATAGTGGGTTGGGACAGCCACTACTTCCCTGGGCAACCTGTTCCAGTGTATCACCACTCTCACAGGAAAAAACATTTTCCTAATAGCTAAACTAAATTTCCCCTCCTTCAATTTGAACCCATTACCCACTGTGTAGTGTCACAAGTCAACAAGTTGTCAACAAGTGTAATGTCACAAGTCAACATTTGTCAGCAAGTGTTCTTGGGATCTGTTACTCCTACAGATTTGCTTCAGTGAAGGCTGCAGTTGCAAGAAAAAAAAAGGAAAAATACAACCATCCACTGAGGTGGTCAGTGGCACTGAAGTACCTCAGCTTGGCCCTTTTATAGCTCCATCCCCATGGGAGCTCACACCACATACAGGTGACCTGGCAGCTTCTAGACCCTCATAGGGCAGCTGTGTTGCCTGCAGCTGCCACCGTGTTGCTCTCCACCCCAGTTGCCTTCAGAGGGCTGGCACACAGCAGCTGTTTCCTGGGGAACATGAGTGAATGAAAAGAATTGCCAATTATCAGCTATTCATACAGCAGCAGAACCTGAATGGGATTTCATAGGACAAATGAAAGAGCACTTCTCCCACCAAGCAGCCTGTGTTGGCTCAAACCATGAAGGTTTTAGAGGTACAAGGATCCTTTGTAGTGGAAAGTTAAAACTCCAGCTTCCCCTAGAGCATTTGGTTTATTTATTACCATTCATAATGTTAAATTCAATCAATTCAACCAGTCACCCTCTATTTTGGGGGTTCCATGCTCCCATATTGTACCTGACTTCTTGGCAATCCAGGTTTATTCTGGGGTGTACAAATGGACAAGGAAAGGCCAAAACCCACTTCCTTTGTCACTGCTTGCTGTTGGATTTTACCACTTTCAGCCCCAAGTATTAGCGCATCTATTCAGCTTCTAACTAGGATTGCTCAATTTAATTCTTCTCCTCTGGGCTATACAGATGACATGCTTCATATAACAGCAGCTTTAAGCATATACATCTTAGTAATATATTTGTAACTGATGCTTCACATGAGCTGAATACCAGCACTTCTGATGTTTCAAGACACGTTTTGGTGTTCACCAGGGATCATTTCCCCAGCATGCTGGAAGAGCACTCTGTGAACCTCCTGCTGTGCTTCCTCAGTTGAGACCAATGTTACTTCCCTTATGGAAGATTTATGCTTCTGTTAACAATAGCGACTCAGTACATTACGGAAGATTTTGCTTTTCCTCCAAGTTCTGTTCACAGACCATCATGTGGCTAAAACCACCCTCAGTTGGGTTTTCTGGCTGGTTTGCTGTGTTCCTCACTGGGATTTGCACATAGTAGTTAATGAGGAAGATTATGCAGAATTTTATTGCATTAGGTCAGGGTGAATTGAGAAAAGAATTTGTAACTTAATCAGCTTTTAACATGGCAAATTTGACTGTGTTTAGGTGTATAAAATCTTCATATTGGGACCTGACTCTGTTATGTGATGGGTTTGCTGCATCCTAAGCAGTTTTCCAAGCACAACAGCGGGATTTCCTCAACAACATGGTGAGATGGTATATTAAAAAAACTCAAAACAAAACAAAACTGAAAAACCTAAGGTTTTCTTTCTTCCATCATAAAATACTTAAAATCTTTAGATATTTTCCAAATAAAAGAGTCAGAACGTGGTCATTTATGATCACTACTATAGACAGCTAATAAAAGCTGCTTCCATAATATGTGTTTCTAAACAAAAATTGAAAATTGCAAGACACCAAATGAATTACTCGCAAATTTGAAGCAAGGAGTAGTAGCATTAGTGGGGTCAGTTCCTCTAGCTGGAGCTGGGAACTGGTCCCTTGGTTTTGAGATGTCTAAAGGCATTTTTGCAGTTTCAGCCTTGGAGGGAGGCCAGAATTAGGGTGGAAAAATTATGTTTCACAGTTCCCCAATCTAAGATTTGACTCACAGTTCACACAGGTTCTTCTCACCACTGATACAACAGAGCACATGCTTACAGTATTGAATGTGGTGTACCCTGTGTGATTTTCTTTGAGTTAGCTGGTTTTTGCACCATTTGTCGTAAGGCTGATTTTCATCACCTTTGAAACAAAGGTTCACTCCCAGCACTATTTTACTATCAACATCAGCAAGAAACATCTAGCATTGGTAGCTTCAAATTACAGAAGCCTATTCAGGGTTAGGAACTTCCAAAATGCAGCAAATGTTTAAAATTATTTCAAAATATATATTCCAGGTATAAGTCAATGACTTTATAGGAAGACATGCAAAGGGATCTGATGTCAAAACAGCCTGAATTATAAAATATTAGTCAAGTGCTAAGATAACAATTCTTTTTTTACACAAAAGAATTTCACAGTCTCATTTACTAACTAGAATCTTGAAAGTCTAGTTGGTAATTGTACTTTTTATTCATCTCAGTAAATTCAGTGCTTTTTAGCAGTTTCTTAGTGTAAATGCATGGAATGTTGCTAAATTGGATTAATAGCTTTTATAGGTGATGTATGTTGCATATACATTTAACTGAAGGTGTTTCAACTCATGACAGACTTTTTTATAATGCACACTTTTCTTTTTTATTTTCTATTGATTTTTTTACCTCCCACTGGTAATATTTTTGGAATAGATATTTATGATATATGATTCAAAATAGGGGCTTGTCAGGTTTATAGGGTTATAGTAATTTTAAACTCACTTTACATTGTTTTAACTTCAGGCACTTAGGGATAAAACCTTTTCAGATGAGCTAGAACCCAGATAAATAATTAGAACTGTTGTACAGTTATGCATTTTTAAAATTTGCATCTGACTAATTTTTCTTAAAACCAATGCAAAGTTGCAGTGTTGTGCGCTGGCCTCATATTTTAAAATGTTCCTTTGGAGCACATTTTCAGAATAATAATCAGATGTTTACTTCAGTCTCTCTTGAGAGCCTTCATGATATTTGCAGTCATTTTTAAAGTAAAATCTTTATAAAGACTGAAATTGTTAAATTAGGTGTATACTGCTCAAGACCTTTCAAGTGCTATGGCATTTAACACCCAGAGTATAACAATCAGATCAGTGTATGTCTGTATGAGAAGACTTTATAACCTGAAATTTAGTGACTAGTCAGTCAGTACTCAAAAATGGCAGACTGATTAACAGGCATCATCAAGCACCATCTTCTTCCATCTTTTGTGTGATGTTCCAAGTTTTCTACTGACAAAATACATGAGAGGGACAGGAGTACAGAATCCCATAATTGTGCCTCTTTAAATCCTGAATGGAGCAGCATGATGTTCCCAGCACAGCAGCAGGTCTTGGCACTGGTGAGTAGGGGATGAATATATAACCCAAGCCTTACAGGTGCCAAAGACAGAAGAAGAGAGGTTCCCATTGTAGGTGGGAAGGAGGAACACAAGAGGTCCTGTTTGCAACAGTGCATACCTCTTCATAGAATCATGGTGCCAGCCTGGGCCTTATCCCTAATAGCATCTTCTGGGCTCCTGTCTTCAGGGGTACACTTTATTGACAAAGGAAGTTCAATTAAGATGAAAATGGAGAAAAAAGCAATCCAGAAGTGAAAAAAGGTGAGAGTCTGAATGGAAGACATTCAGATGTAAATCAAGAGGAAATACTGATGCTGAGAGACAAGATAGAGTCCCAGAAAAAAAAAATCCACATGCATATATATATGTGCATATATGTATGTATTTATTTATATTTATAAGAACTTCTTGTCATATTTTAAACCATGAGACAAGCCACAAAAACAAAACTGGTTTGTGGATCCTACTGGCATTTGTTTTGGCTGACCTGTATCCCTTTCTCTAGCTTCCCCACTTGTGGAAAAGGTTCCTATTATAACTTCCGTGGAATATTTAATACATACTCTGATGTTTTGAAAGACAAGCTCTTTCAAAAGGAGCTAAAACTGTTAGAACATTATTTAGTTGCATCTCATGCACTTTTCTAGAGACTACTATGGGAAGTGTAAACAAATGTGCGGAAAACTTAAAGTACTATAACTTGTATCCTTTCACTTTTTGCAAGTCTTCTCCATCTCTGAGGATATAGTGCAGCAAATCTGTCTGTGCTCTCACACTTACGTGAGCTTCTAACAATTGCTGCAGTTAGGAATCTCCCTTTATGTTCTGCAAGATACTGACAAGTCTGGAAACTGATCCATTATTGGAACTAGGTTTTTAAGCATGAACTATTGATAGATGTGAAACTTATGTATCCTTCTGCAAAAAAATTACTGCTTTTTAAACAACCTGATGCCACAAAAGCATGTCTTTTGTGCTATTTAATGATCTATGGCAAGAAGTTCAGCATAGAAAAATATTATTCTTGGGAGACATGAGATTTGGTTGATGAAAGTTGCAAAAAGAAAACGGTAATAGTCAGGCATAAATTCATGAGAGGCAGAAGGAGATGGGAAGACCTCATCACTGCCAGTTTTCTTCATTGAAAAGTCTATAGTGTTTTCAGATCTCTTTCTTCAAACAAAGCTAAGAGTGTGAGGGTAGCTTAATTCTAGTGCTGGTCTCAATATTGTTGCACAAAAAAATGAGACTGCACACTCCTTAGAAATATCACTGGTTTTGTTTGCAGGGTTAACAGTCCCATTTCTCACTACTACTATCTACTAATAAAAGCTGAATGATATTTGCAATCCTTTATTTTCTTTCATTCAAGGGATAGAAGCAATGATTCAATTTTAGTCTTCCAGTTTGCCATTTCAGAAAACAGTTTCAATCTTTGTTTTAATTCAAAAAGTGCTCTTACTATTTGCATACAGAGCATCTTTTATTATGATGGTTTTAATCTCTCGAATCTAATATTTTATTACTGTACTAGGGACAGGTATTGGTGCCATATTTCTTTAACACATGCAGCAATCTATTATAGGTGGTGTATTTCCTGAGTTAGGAATTACCACTGAAAAAATGCCCAAAGTCACATGAATTGGCATTGAAGACACAACAAGCTCAAATTCTTGAGTGCAAAATGTCAACCTCTGCACTCTGCTTTGAGCTATTTAAATATTTTTTTTAGTCGTGATTTTTCTTTACTTCCTAGTAACTGCATGGTCTGATCCTATTCAGATGAACTCTGTGCTTTAGAAATAGAACCATGATCAGGTACAATATGAACTCTTCAAATTTCAGATCACATTTCAGACCTTGCAAACCCCAGGTCAATATGTGCAGGCAGACAGGCACGGGGACCAAAGAACTGACTCTCAACTACACTGACAAATCTCATTCATGACTTCTGCTGTGGTTTAGTGAGGGTTTTTTTTTACTTCAATAACTACAACAATTAATTTGGAATTCAATATACCACTGAAATACAAAATCATGACCAAGAGAAAACTTGAAGCATATTGTTTCTGTCAGCTTAGATGTTTTTCTTGCATACTACATTTGATGGTAGTTTACATCATTTGCCAGACTACTGCCCAAAATCTTTTAGGAACTTTCAATTTTTCATTGTTGAAAGCATGTCATACATGTTGGATAGAGAAAAAGAAATCTTCCCATATGTCTTGTAGTCTTCTGACTATTTTTGTGATGCTTACTGTTTTGATCAAGCAATCCTACCATGTTCCAAAATATGAACATCCCAGGCCATTAATCAGGATGACTCAAATTGGGGAAGTTTTTTATTCCTATTCATTTTTAACTACTTGGGCTCAAACTGATAGTGTTACACGTAGCATAACAGAGCTAATTTAATTAAAGTTGAAGAGATTGAGTGGAGGAAATTAATACTGTAGTATCCTTGCTGAGGAGGAAGAGACGGAAATGTGTTGTTCAGGTTAATAACTTTCTGTTTAATATTTAACTTCAGGTAAAATGATGCTAACAAAAAAAAAGTGGCAATGCTAGTTGTCCTAGTAAGAAGATTCTTTTCTTCTTCTCAAATAAAAGAAATATTTATCTATGACAGCTTTCCACACTCTTACTTCACAGAATATTAATAAAGAGTTTGCCACCATTTGTGGGTTTTCTTAATTAACTGCTGCTTTTTTAGTAGAAGGGTTTAAAGAAAGGATTGATCTTCTTATGTCTAAGAAACTTCTTCCATCTGTTGTACTTACATATTTCAGTCTGTGTCACACGGCAAAATGCAGTCAATATTTATGTACAGGCAAATGTACATATTTATTCAACATCTTGCACTTCAACAAAAAAATTGTCCACGCAAGTGCTGCAAACTCCTCTGTCAGCCCCTGAATCAAGAGTATTTCAGTCATATGAATATTTGTGCAATGGGAACACAAAAGAGTTTGTGTGTCTGTGCATGTTCACTGAAATAAATTGTTCATCTAGTTCTCTAAGAAGCCCATATTGATATAAAATTCAGAAAATTTTGTCTCTTACTTAATAGTTCCTTCATTTATTCCTGAAGGATTTTGTCACTAACTTGCTTTCACCTGTGACAGTCATAGGTGAATTTCAGATTAAAATGTATGTTTCAGTCTAAAATGAATCCCTTCTAATATTGCCCAAAGCTGTTTAAGTTATGAATTTTGTGGTGTATTAGGATGCTCTTCAGTGATAAGAAAAATGTAGAGATAGATATGTTCCAAACTGTGTAGACGATCTGTCTCAAACAGCTTAGAGAAGCAGCCCTTAAAGGAATGTTTCAATTTTTATTTTTTTCTCCTGAATTGATATTGGTGTATTTCTTTTTTACACAAGGTGACAGCATGTGTGAGATGTAAAGACTGGTTTGCTCAGGCAATTACCCCTTGTTGATAGCAGATTATTTCCTCTGGCAAACTTGAAAATAACTTGTTGGTATATAAGTTACTGCTGTTCTGGGGATGCAGTAATTTACTATCCTGTCTTTTTTATGAGCACATTTATTTTAATCAGTAGAGTCTGAAATGGCTCTTTTTCATCTAACTCCATTTCTTTTGGAGTAATGCACCCTCTTATAATGTAACAAAGGAGAGTGTATTCGCACACACAGGAGAAAAGAGATTTGATATATTGCATAAGAGCATGTCTTACACAGGAAATCATATCCCATGTTCTTCTACTGTGTAAAGAATGTAACATTCATTTTCTACAGCAGTGGCCCAAATTATTTCCCTGAATAAGGCAATGTTTCACCTCAGTGAGTTACCCAGTATCATTCATAGCTGAGAACAGTGTCTGAGAAAACAGTGATCACATATAATTGGACTATGGAATTGTGACATGGAAAATCCAGACTTGATTTCTTTTGGGGTGTTTACTTATTTTCCTTTCTTTCTCTCTTTTCTGTTGCATTTTTGTTGCTGTTTTTTGAGTATATTACTTTGAAAGCTTTAAAATAAAGCATGCATTTGTAGATTTTCTAATGAATGGGATATTTTGCAGAAAATATCAGATACTGTAACTAAAGAGACACCTGTCAAAAAAAATTTTTATTGTACACTTGCATGTGAAAACAGAAATTAAAATGAAAATTACCCCTATCCCTGACTGGAATGCTCTCTCAAGGTGGAGATATTTAGAATTTTCTTCTACTGTGTAAAGTTTAACATTCATTTCTCTGAAGAATATGGAGCTATTTTCACATCAAGATACTGTTTTAACTGAATGTGGCAGACACTGTTCTAAATATGAAGTTAAAATGTACCTCATAGTAGTTTGCATAGCTTGGGTCAATACAAAATTATAACATCACTGATAAAATATAGGCACCAAAACTACCACAGCACATGCTGCCAAGTAAACATGTTTATTTGGCACTTACTGCTTAAAAATTAAGAGCCTTCCTTGATGGATGTGAATAGCCCACAATAAAATTAATGGTACTTTGGTCAACTTTATAGCTTTTTGGAATAGGAAATAAGCATTATGACACACCCTATGGAGCAACTGTGCCTAAATAGTACCCTTTTTAGTAGCCTCACTATGACTGCAGATACTTAACCCTTTTGCATGTATATCACCTGACTTTTCTTCTGTTTGCATAGTACTGTCATCATATCTACTGATATCGCTTTCATTCTGTTGAACAAAATTGCTTAGAAAACAAGTGTTAAAACAAGGTTTGCATCTATGTTCCTCTGCATTCTGGCAAAGTTTGCTCTGCCTTTAATCTCTATTGTTTGCAGAAATTACATTTATTTTCCTGTGGTATGTGACATTCTTCCAAGATCTATTATGGTTGATTCGTGATTCAACAGTCACAGGCTGTACATTGGAGACACGGTTAGTTCCCATAATTTGTTTTTTCTTCATAATGCTACTGATGCATGTCCTCTATTATGGGTTTGTGCTGATTGTGAGGGAAAAAAATTTACATCTGTGGGTACTTCTATTGATATCCCTTCTTGTTGGTAAGAATACTAGTTATTTCCCTGTATCAAAATGACCTGTTGATATTTGTTGATTCTATGCATTTCACCTGCTTAATTTAATTAAAAGTTTCTGTGTTTTCCTAAGAATTCACATGCAAGGATATCACAAAGTGCTTCTGATGAAAAGCCACAGCATGAATTTTTTGAGGTTCAAAAAATTGCATGCATTTTTTTCTAATATTTCTCTACATTTTGACATTATGGTCTGTGCTAGAACAGCCAGGCAGAAGGGACAAAATATCAGAAGAAGTCAAGGTTCTGGCTTAATCAAGCCTGGAAAAGAACTGAAATATATCATGCAAAGATGTTGTAATCCTTTGGCGCTTTGTTGGGAATGAGGAAATTTGAACAGACTATGGAAGTCCTATGAAGTCACCAAAGTCATTTTGATATTAACATAAGAAAATCCTGCAGGGACTGATACTTTTGCTATGCATCCATGTCAGAGGCCTACAAGGGACAGGTAAAAGTTGGAATGAAAAACCAGTTCTCATGGACACTATTTCTGAAATATCAAAAGAAAAACCAGGTAAATCCTATCAACAGGGAACAGTTTCTTGCTGCAACAGGAGCAGCACTAAATGGCAGCTCAGGGCTGAAAGACAAATTAGTGTCAGGTGGAAACCAAGGAAGGCCAGATTTTGCAGGAGTGGTTGCCAAGTATGATTGACATTCCCTTCACAGTGAGAGCAATGTGTGATTATAAAATACAAAATTATTTATCACAATAAAATCCATGTAAAGTTGATTACAAATGTTGGAGTATTCCAGAGTCAGTTCTGTTTGGGAAGGGCCTGAGGCACTCTTGTAACAGACTGCCTCACCAATGACACTGAACAAAGTTTGTAAATGGAGACTTGAAACAGACAAATAGCAGAAAACCAGAACTGTTTATATGCTCTGATTTTTAAAGGATATTTTTCAAGTCTATTATAAGTAATGTATTCTCTTTTTGTGTAAAACCCCATGGGAAGGTAAGCACAGGCATTGCATATTTGTGCAACACTTGAAAAGTTTGATACATCATTCCTTTGGACCAGAAGGCTGATGCCTGTGCAAGGAAGGCAGATAGCATTTTTAATACAGCATGATGTCCCAATTAATGCATGTGATTCCTCTTTCTACATTCAGTTTCACTCAATTCGACTGCCATGTACACCTTCCAGACCAGTAGTGAGATCTCACCTCATGATCTGTTTGACATCCCTGACTGTTCAAAGCATCTGAGAAAGAAAAAACCCACAGATGAGCACTTCTGCTCAACAGAGCAGGGGTGGCTTACAGTGGAGATCACACAAGATGTTGGCAGCATGATGCCAGGGAAGTATGACACAGCAAACAGATAAATTTCAGAGCTTTTTCCATGTCTACTTCAGTGAAGCAAAGCTGTACAATCAGTTATCCTGAATCTATCATTTGTCACACACTGAATAAAGCCTCATTTCAATGGTGGGGAACCAGTCATTCTGGATACAAAATGTCTTTTTCATGTCCTTCTGTGTATGAGAAGCTTAGTATATCTTTAAATTGTTTGTGAGCCCTCTAGCTGTGCATATAGAAGGCAAGATACAGCCAGAATATGAGACTAACTAGAGCCTGAACATTTGTGAATAACTCATTAAAGACATTTGTTAGAAACCTGCTCTATTGATACAGTTTCCTCATATTTGATAACAGCATAAAACACGCAGCATTTCTTTACTAATGCATATTGAGTAACACAGACAACTACCTTGTCTTCTTTCAGTAAGAAAGTGAATAGATCTCCCCAGCACAAATTACAGACTTCTTTTTTTTTGTGTTGGGTATAATAGTTCTATGATTAATAATGCAATACAGGACATGGGTATAGTTCACACAATATTTTAACTAGTATATTTGCACCTCCTTGTGTGATACTTTCCTAAGGCTTTGTATCCTGGAGGACCTTAGTCACTTGGAAACAAACGAAAGCAACCAAATAAAAAACTCAGCCTATGGCCCTTTTATATATTGGTGATGGATTTTACACTTCCCTGCTATGTGCCAGGCAGAAGAGAATGCACCAGCATGAAAGTCGGCGAGGAAGTCAGCAAAGCTGCAAATAGAAGATGAGCATGCGTCTGGCAAAGCAGTTAGGTCTGGGACTGCGTGACAGACTTGATGTAAGCATGGTGTTTAAAGAACATTCCTGGGAAATACTTACAATGGATACAGGAGAGACTCAAGCCCTCTTTCCTTGTTTGTTTCCAAGGAAAATTTTGATTAGCTTGTTCTCCAGTATGGGATCACCTACCAAATGTGAATATTGCTACTGCTGGTATAAACCCTGTTATAACTGAAGTACAGGAGAATCTTCCTTTTCATCTGCAAGGAAACAATTGAGTATGTCAAGCACACTTCATTTATATAAGCAGAAGATGAGTGTAGATTTCGATATATTCAAAACAGCAACTTTTAGATATCACCAAGAGGACAACATTTAAGCTTGTCCTCTTTGCATGTCTGTTTACAGATTTTTGTCAGCTGTCACTAACCTGTTTGTACTCTGCAAGCATTCAGCAAAGTCAGAGCCTGATCACTTTGGATGGGCTGAGCTCTTCAAACTTTTCCAGGAGCAGATACTCAGAAGAAGCTAAATGCATTTGCTGAGCTCATGAAGACTCCAGAGAGATCAGCAGTTGTAGCTGGCAAGCTGAGATGAAATGCTACTCTGACATACATTGTAAAAATACACTTGTTTTCGTTTTGAGGTCAGAATTGTTCACAGCCAGTAAGCCTCATCAATAAGTCTGAACCAAAATTATACCAAAACGCAGTCTCACTTCAAAAATATAAAGTGGAATTTCTATCCAAGTCACAAGTGTACTTTGGTCTAGGAAGAACATTCCATTATGACTAAAGGAGGTAAGAAAACATTAGAATTGGAAGGAAATTGCACTGGAAATATTCTTTTTGACTCTTAAAAGTTAGGTGTTTTGGGACTGCTGGATTTTAGATCTGTCCAAAGCAAATACTATGCCCTTCTCTTGAAGTTAGTGTGGAGGTAGGATTTTGCATGCTTTTAAGAATTTTCATCAAAAGTGTAAATAAACTTCCCATGGTGTCCCTCCATTCCTTACAAATAAAGGAGTTCAAAGAGATAATGTATCATGCATGAATAGTTAGGCTTTTTGCCGCCTATTGCTACTACCTATGGCTCAGGTTCTTTGAAGATTAAATTGACCGTTATTTTTGACAATTATTATTGACAACAATTGGTCATAACACTTTCATAAGGTAGTGTTTCCCAGTGTTTGAAGCTGATGCAGGAGAACACTGTCTTCTACTCATAAGCACCACTGCACATTGGATTGGGACAATGCTAAACAGGATTTTGTTTCTCTGCTGCTGATCTGCTGTGTGATCCCCTTCAGGTCATTTTACAGTGATCTTCTGTGTGCCACAACAATCTAGGCCAGAAAGCTACTATAGCAGCTGCAGTAACGCTTTTACTAAGTGTTGTTTCAGATGCTCCAACTTGGGGTAGTACAACCACAAGTCAATCTTGTGATATTTCTTAGTATGTTTGGTGCAATTATAACTGTAGAATTACAGGTTGTCTCAAATGTTGCATCCATTCTTGTGCAAGAATATAAAAATAGATGCAGCATTTATATTTTATACATGCCCACTTATGTATACATACAGGTATTATGTAGATATATACATGTAGTTAGTGCCACTACATTGGAGATTCCAGTAACTTTTGTATAACACACCAGAAATTATAATAAATGTCATACTAGTCTGTGTAGTTCCCTTTCAAAACAAGCTTTGGGATGAAGGCGCTACTTAGAAAATTACTGATGTTTTGTCCTTGTTGCCAGTTTTTACATACAGAATTGTCTTAAGTGGTGTACCAAGACCAGAACAATATTATCAGATGCATTGTGACATTCCCAGTGCAAATCATGTTACAGTCCTCCTAGTACTCATTTTGCCAGCCAAAGCAAAAGTAATGCTTCCTGTCTTGAGCCAGCTGTGGACAACACCAGTTGATGAACAGCCTGGCTTAGAGGGAGGATCATGGGTCCCTCTCTTACCTGTGTGTTTATAGCAGCATGATTGTGAACCCAGCTGTTGCCTTAAGGATTTATTGCAACTGTAAGGGCCAGCTCCTATTTCTCATTAACCACCATTTTGAAGCAGCTTATACCTCTGCAAATACACTCTGCTCTGAGTACACATTCAGGGGGTTCACTTTTTTGCAGCCGTGAAGGTTGCCCTTAGATGAATACAAAAGATATAGCATCAGAGTCTCTGTAACAGAAGAGGAGGACAGAGCAAAACTGCAAAATAAATAAGTATTGCTATAAGTCTATTTAAACTATTTTAACTGAGAAGCTGAGTAAACAGTCTCACGTAATATATTGGGCACTAACGTATTACTCAGCAGAGTAAGTGTCTCACAATGCGCTACTTCAGCTGGAATAAATTGCATAGAAAAGTACTTGGGAAAGATGGATAAGGAAAATTGCTGTTTTATTCCTGTGGTTTGTCTATAGCAGTATTGTTTGGGGAGTGTAACAAAGTTGTATTCCATAGACAAATTAAACCCAAATAATCTCGGGTTATAATTTTCTCTTCCTTACTGTAGTCATGGCCATGCATCAGTACAGCACTTTTTAAGAAAGAAATTAATGGCCCAAATGTAATGCTTCCCTATGTTTTGAGTGTATGTAGAAGGACTATTATCACTCGCAAAAACAGGTGTCTTGTCAGCAGGCACACTGTGTTAATAGAGATGAATTTCTGAGAAAGTCCACTGTGAACTAGACTTTAGCTAGAGGCTAATCTACATGTTTATTCAGTTAACAGAAGATCTTTAACATCTCTTCAGTTAAGATGCCTTCTTGAGAATTATTGGGCAATGTGTAAATGGAGTAGAAACAGATACAAAATCGGATCTGTATTTGTGGAGCCAAACACAGAGGGCAAAACTGTTCCCCTTTACTGTGCATCCTCCCATCTGCTTCACTATTTATTTATTTATTATTATATACTTTTATCACAGGTATTTATCTTGCCTTCTGACCTTGCCAATGCTGAGTTAAGTCTAGAGAATATTCCTGTAAAGTTGCTAAGTAAATTTCTGTTAAGTTCAAGGTTGTCCAAAGCCAGCCCAAGTAGGAATTTTCAGAATTTTTCCAGTTACAATCTTGTAAACAATTCTCATTTGAAGTACTGAATTTTTTAGTTTCTGTTTCCAGAAGTCAAGTTGTGAATTATCTAGAATTAGGGGTTTTTAAATAATTTAACTGTAATCTCTGATCTTTGCAGTCTTTCATTTTTTCAAAGTCAAATACTTGCAAAAATTGTTAACTGCAGTTCATGATACTAAACTACGGTTTGTGACACACCTAGGCACAAAGGAAAAGGAAGAAGAAGAAACTTCATAATGATTAAATAAAAAATAATGAGTGGGTTAAAAGTATTTGTTCTGAGATTCATGTTCCAGTTGATGTTATCCACATACTAACAACATGAATGTTGAATGATACCCCTTAAAACTCCCTGCAACTATATGAAAACAAATTTCCTCTGAAACAGAATTCCTGTTGGATTGCTGTCTGTTACAGAATATCAAACTCCTGCATCTTAAGCTGCCAATGATCACATAATTAACATTGGGAGTCATAGTAAAGCAGCTAATTTATTTGTATTACTTAAAGAAAAAAAGTGTCTGCAAAGTCAATGTACTAAACCATAATTGAAGGCAATCATTTCAAATGTTTTCACCTGCTTTTATTCTTGTGCCACAGTGATGGGAACAGTGTCAAGAGTCCAGACAGAAACCATCAATGGCAGTGACATCCACAGGTACCCCAGCTTCAAAAGATATCCATCACTCACACCAGCACTGAAGTTCAGCTCTCAGCATTCCAGACCTGTCACCCTTTTCATTTACAAAGCAGAAGCAGCCTCTTTTGAATATTGGCCAATTTTCAAAACATTGTTGCTGTAAAGAAATGTTGGTGCTCATTCACGATGCTGGAGTTGGATGCATTGAAAGGTCTTACAGCTCTATAGTCCCAGTGCATTCAGACCAGAAAGAAAATAAAGGAACCTAGTTCCCTTCTATTCTTTCCCTTTTAGAAGAATTTATCCAACAACCACAACTATCATTGGAATATATTGGTACATTGCCAGATTTCCTATAGCTGAACAGAACAAAAATTATATATTAAACTAAATACATGTTTTACTCACATTAAGAAGCATCTTCTCAGTGAAAGTGAAACCATTTTTAAACAGCTTCATTGAAGTGAGAAAAACAGAAATGAAAAGGAAAAAGAAAGCACATCACCAATATCATGTCTTTTAATTCACAGTTAATTCATTTGTTTTCTGAACTGGTGGAATATAAATGTCAAATCAACCACTTTAAATTAAAAATAATCTTATTCTTTACCTTATTAAAACAACAGTATTAATGACCCCATTTATTTTGCAGTTTTCAGTTACATAAAGAAATCCCTGCCATTTAGTATTGTATTAAAATAGTCCAAAAATCTCAACATCAAAATCCTTTTAATGACTTGCAAATGACTGAAATTTTTACAATTTATTTGGGGGGGGTTTCAAGGGAACCAGTGATTCTCTTAGAAGTTAGTTACTGAGGTTTTCCTAGCTTGTAAAACACATGTTTCTGCTTCCCATTTTACTCAGACATACTGTAGTCTTTCATTCACTTCTCGTCTATGGCAGTGTTCAGTGTCTTAATCATAGGTGAAAAGAGAGGGATGGTAAGAAAAAGTTTGTGTAACAAGTTTTATTAATAAATGGATTTTCACTCATGATCATGTATAAACATATAGTTTAATAAACATATTTCTGCTAGTGACTTTTTAAGGAGAGCAGCATGGGAGTCTTAAGGGAAAGTGTTTGGCACCATGCAGAGTTGTGTCTCAAGGACTGCTGCTGGAAACTTTGAAATAACGGTCTTTTACTTACTGTACACAAGTCAGTATTAGAGGATGACTTATGATCAGTGAGCGTCACCAGTATAAATATCAATATTCTCTTAACTCGATTGCAAACTAATTAAAACTGGCTTTCTTTCCTGGTTTTTGACCATCTTTGCATGCACAACATTTTTCTGAAGTATCCTTCAGCCCCAGTCACATTTTTCAGTTGATGCTTCAACTAATTATTACTAGAACTGGGGTGAAAGTAATCTGGTAGAAAGATGTGAAAAGAAGAGAATATTTAGTAAATTGGTCCAGCATACTCTGAGGAGTTTGATACTTTTTCCTGTGGTAAAATTTATGCCCGTAATGGACAAGCAGCAATAAATATCCTTAGATTACTTAATTTTTCACAGTACTGTGGATCTGTGCCTGGTACATTATGTACAGTAATATTGACTCTTTAAAACACACACACATACACTCAAAAAAAAGGGAGTGGAGACCTCTATTATATGGAAGTGATACCCATACAAAGAATGGTAATATGTATGAGTGTTTGTACATTATAGAGCACTAAACTTTAAATCGCTCCACTGTTTCATACATACCATATATCAGAGTTGCTAGGAGCATAGGTCCCAAAAACCTCTCTTCCATTATTCTCACAGTAGTGTGAAGTTCTTTGAAAAACAATGAGAAATTATTTATTGCAGTCAAAGAGAAAACTGAAAACAAATCATTAACTATGCTATGCAAATTATAATTATAGTTGTAATTGGTTAAAATGAATGTGTAATAAAAACCTGAAAAAATGTGTAAACAGAAAGGGAATTTCAGTTATGAATAAATAGCTGATGATGTATTCATAAATCTCTTTTCCTTTTTTCTTCTAATTATAAGTGGCAAAGAATCATCTAATATTAAAAACATATGTATAATGCAAATACTGTTTTTAAAGTAGGAATACATTTAATGATTGGTTTAAGAGAAAATATTTCACAAATATTTGTTTGCATTTTTAATGTTGTTATCTCTAATTCCATACTCAAAAGTTTAAGGCCTAACATACTTCACAATCAAAGGTTAATATAACTGGAAAATAAGGGGAGGAGAAAAAACACATTTTTATTTACTGTCTCTGGGTACTCAGAAAGCAGTATTTCAGCAGAAAACTGTTCCTAACTTTCTCCCCCTCATCCATGTCTTTCAAAAACCAATCAAATTTGAAAAGAAACCACTTGCAAATGGATTAATTTCAAATCTTGGCTAAGTAACGGGGGCCATCATAAGCTTTGGAGTCCCTCCATGGCCCATGCTATTAGTGGCAGAGAACAGCTGAAAGAGAGCAACTGGAAGAGAACTGGTAGAGAACAACCTTTCTACTGGGCTTGACCGTTCAGGGCTTGCTGGAGGCTTTTGGGAGCTCTGAGCCTCCTCAGTGATATGACTTGTCTCAGTGCACCTGACTGGATGCACCAATGGGTCAAAACCATTCTACTGCAAACTTAAGCTTTACTTTTCAATTTTTCACTATACTATTTCACAGCACTAATTGCACATGTTGTGGAAACACCACATCATATGTCAGAAGTAGAGTGTGCTGGGGGATGTATACCTGCATGCAAAAATGACCATCTATGCTCCCATGGAATTGGACATTAACTTAGCACATGTTGATAGAGAGTAAGGAAATGAAAAGGGGGAGAAGGCATGACTACCAGTAGTCTTTGAGAATAAAAGTAATATTTTTAGCGTTAAAAACATAGTTTCAGCCTAATGTGCAATAATAGCATTTCTGTAGCTGCTTCTGTCAACTTCTTCTGAAGTTTTTCTTGTGAATAACTAATTTGTGTGTGTGAATGTGCAGTGAACTAGATGTTGAGTATGTGACTGCAAAAATTATGGCAATGCATAAATAATTAATGATTTAAATACCTTTTGTGAAAAATATCATAATTGTTATTGAGTGCTAGGAAGATACTTGTATGAACATATTTTAAATTGGTAAGTCATTGATTTCTATTTAATGTTCATTGTCCTTTTCTATGAAGTAAAGGAGTTTTATATGGTTCCAGAAGTGGTAAAACTTATATAATAACCATTAAAGAAATATGTGAATGACAATTTAGAGGCTAGTATTCAAACATTTGCCTTTTGGAGTTTTTTCCCTAAAATGAACTTCTATTAACTCAGGAAAAACAACTAGGGATATGAGAATGCTGTGAACCATTGAATATCTTTCATTTTATCACTTTTAATGCATCTTTAATATTTATCATTCTTTTTATTATAGACAGAAATCATGAGATGCATGTGTGGTTTCCACACAGTTTTAAAGTTCAATGCACAGCCACAATTCTGAGGGGAGATTTCACACATTTATGAAAAATAAGGCATTTTTGCAGTAAAGTTGCAAAGTGTGAAAGAATTGTTGTTTTATCTGCCTTACTTATCATGTTTATGAGTTATTTTGCCTGGAAGTAAATTGACAAGTTGTCAATGAACAATAGACACTGCTTCAGCTAGGCTTTTCACAGGTTCGGATGCCTTTGGGCAAAAGGGCTAAATCTGTAGTTTGCAATCTAGCATATGGAGTACTGAAAAAAGTGTCAATGGGGTGAGAGACATTTACTGGGAAATTCATATGGCTGCTGATCTCTTAATCCATTTGGTCTGGGGTTTATGAATTCATGTATAAGTGTTCTACCTTTGCAGTTAGAGAAGGGGATTTCAGTTTACATATAATGACCCAATTCCATTTATTTCTGCAATACTGTTGATCTGCTTCATCAAAATAAATGCTTTTATTTTCACCACAAGAAGTGGCACCTGCAACTTTAATAATAAGGCTGTCTTTAGAACAGTTTCATAGAGAGCTTCTGCATGTTCCAGATTTTTGCTACAAGAACTGCACTACAATCCTCTAATTAACACAGTTCTTGATATCTTTATCCCCACTCACCTCATAAGTGCGCACCTCTTAAGGTATCAAGCATGTTTTACACTTCATAATGGGATAAAGATAATTTCAAATTCACATGCTGTATGTAGTAGGGAAAACATCATTCTCATTTCCTTTACATGATGTATTTGTCAAGAGACCTTAATGTACAGGGGTGAAAAAACGTGATGTCAAAAGCTTTTCCAGTTTCCATGTACGCTTTTAAAAAATCCTATGTGGTGAAGGAATGAAAGCAGAGCTCAGAATTTCTTTCTTTTTGGGGAATGGAACATATCTTGTCATTAATATCTGCTTTCTTTTTACTTTTCTGATTACTGAAGCTATTAAAGGACAGAACTCACAAAATGCACTGTGTTTATTTGGCCAGAAATAAATTCACATTACTTTAGATAGCTGTTACACATTCATTTAGCAGTGTATTTTTAAAGTGAGCTGTAAGAAATGTTGAACTCTTTTGCTAATAAATATTTACACTTTTGTGTAGTGTAGGAGCATTACAGTTGGCATGTAGCATAAGAATTTAATACTGTGATCAGTAAAAGTGCTGATAAATGGATGACGAAAGGACACTAAATTAGACTGGTTACTACACTTAATTAAGGGACAACTGTGCTACTTGCTTCATGTCAGTATCTTACATCTGACAGAAAGTGTAAGTAGCCTGTTTTTGTTATTATCCCAGTCAAAGAAAATACAACTAAAGAAAGGAGGGACATGAATCATCAATACATCACATCATTTAATGCAGTAATCAATCTGAGGAAAATAATTACTGCATTATATTTAAATTACTTACAAACTCTTCACTTGTTAATGATCATATAGACTACTTTGGTGACGGCATTGGAATATTATCTAGCTTTTAATTATCCACATACAGCCATGAACATGTTTTCTGAGTTTCACAATTTGCATGCCATTTTGCTGAGTTAAAAAAATGATCACACAAAAAATTCCAGAAAATCTTTTCCTAATGATTGCCTATCTTAGATCAGCTACAGACCTGGATTTTCTGAGCTGTAATAGTTGCAGAATACCAGATATCAGGCTGTCTTTCAAGAAGTCTGCCTTTTCACTAGGCTTTTGTGAAAATTATGCTGATCATAAACCTGAACATATGCTGATCATAAAAGGGAGCACTATATTTCTTCCAAAACAGGTTGAATCATTCTCAGTAAAAGAGAAGAGTGGCAATGTGAAAATTCATTTGCAAAAATTGGCTAGATTTAAAGTAGATTATTGTCTTTGAAGTAATTGAGTGTGTACAGCAGTTGCTGTGAATGCCCTCATTGTTTCTGCAGGTTAACACCCATTTTTTCCTCTTCACATTTTTTTTTACTCTACTGTGGTAGTGCTGAATGCTCATGCAAACAAAAAAATATTCTAACTTTAATAAAGAGAGGAAAACACCAAATTTGAAAAGAGTAGAAGAAGCCTGAGATGGTTCCTGCCACTGTGCTGGTTTTGGCTGGGTTAATTTTCTTCACAGTGGCTAGTATGGAGCTATGTTTTGGATTTGTGCAGAGCACAGGGTTGATAATACATAGATATTTTCACTATTGCTGAGCAGAGCTTACACAAACCCAAGGCCTTTGCTGCTTTTCATACTGCCACACTGGAAAGAAGTTTCTGCGTGCATGGGAGGCTGGGAGGAGACATAGCTGGGACAGATGACCCCAACCGACCAAAGGGCTATTCCAGACCATATGACATCATGCTCAGTATACAAAGGGGAGGATGGAGGGGAAAGGAGGAAAGAGGGGACATTTGGAATGCCAGTGTTTGTCCCAAGTAGCTGTTATGTGTGATGTGGCCCTGCTCCCCTGGAGACGGCTCAACACCTACCTGCCCAGTGAACTAAGTTCTTGTTTTGCTTTGCCTATTAAACTATCTTTATCTCAACCCACAAGTTTTCAATCTTTAACTCTTCTGATTCTCTCCCTGATGTTACTGGTGGGGGAGTAAGCAAACAGCTGCAATTTCCATCTGGAGATTAAACCACAACAGCCAAGCAAACTCTGAGCCATGACTGGAATCCTGCTAGTCCATTAAGTTTTGCAGAGAGAGAGCAAGGCTTAGAAATTGGCAAGGACCAGCAAAGGAGAGAAGCTGCATTGAAGGTTTGACATGCCATATCTCAAGACCCAGAGAACCACAAGTTTTATCCTGACCCGGCAACACACTTATCCAATGGGCAACAATGAAAGAGTGCTGCTTCTCCAAGTAGCAATAAATGGAAGCTAGGTGTCTAGGGAATTACTAGAGAGCTAGCATATCTGCTTCCTTACAGCTCATTTTTCTTTAGAGTGCTCTGACTCTTCCATCTCTTCAGGATGCAGCTTTACAGTTGATGCAGTCTGCAGTTTGGTGCAATGATGCAAAGTGAGGTGAGGGCCTGTTTATGTTAATGCAGCAACATACTTGCTGCAGAAATTTAGAAGATACTTCTTATGTGTTAATAACCAAATTGATTCAACTTTAATTCTTTCCTGTTTCGGACTTCATGTCTTAGTTCCCTGTAAAGGTACTCAGCAGGAGTGACAAAACACTGTCAAACATAAATTGTGTGGGTTTAAATTTTTGTGGAAATGGATTTTTTTAATTATTTGATCTCTTTCCTATGTGGTAATCTTAATGGGTTTTTGTAACATTAAATTAAAAGTATGATTTCAGGTTGTCATTTCTAGTAACAGCGCTACAGGCAGTATTTAAAAATACTGAGGGTTTTTTTCCCTTTCAAAGCAAAACAGAAATGCTCTCTAAGCTATAAGTATTCTCATTGCTGTTATACCTTCTGAAAAAAGTGCAGGAAAAAATTATTTCCTGGCCTAAAACAGTATTCATCTACCAAGATTAAAAAATAATATTAGTAAATCAGTTATAATATCTTTAAACTGGATTCTTGCAGATTAAATGGGAGAGAGCCATAATCATGCTGTACTGTGCTACGGCTGTATGGATGCTCTATCCTTTTTCTCCATGTCAGCTGGCAACTTTTCAAATCCACCAGAAAGATCTGCCTCTTTACACTTGTTTTCTTATGGCTTGACTAAATTTTCCTTAATTATTTCTCCGATGCTATCAGCAATGTTATTGCCCCACTAATTTAGAGGTTAAATAGAGCACCAAACCTGTCAAAGTGAGTGAAACCAACTGGTGAAACACTATCAGAAAGTAATCAGTGCTTATAGGTATATAATGGCTAATGGTGAGGTGTTTGCGCTGAGATACATCACCACAGACAGAACACTGCGCTTAAAGAAAGCATAGAGTAACACAGCCAGCTTGTAGTTGAAAACAACAGCAAAGTACTCCAAGTCCACATATTCTTTCAAAAATAGCAGGTGCTCCAGTTGCTAAGGCTTTGCCATATATCAAGTTCATCACAGGGCTTTTCTTCCCTTGTGCATTTGACACACGAGGTTAAAAACATGAAACAAACTGTTGGTAGAATTTAAGTGGGATAAAAGGGCAAATGTCAAAAATACCCATTTTAAGGCATTTAACCTTTCCCTATATTTTTCTAAAACAATTTGAAGAACCTGCCAAAAATCTTTCATAAGCCATTTTTAATATTTTTTTTCTTCTTCCTCTGAAGATAAATTGTGTAGCTCATTAGCAGTTCCTTTGAATCATATGCAAAATATAACTGCTGGCTGTGATTGTTTTTCAAATTTTTTTTACTGCATTGTAGCCCAAAGATGAATTGTAAGAAGTGCTTCCAAAGATTAGTTTTCAGCACTCAGAGCCTGATTCTGTCAGGAGTTGAGACTTGCAAGATGTTGAGTAGCATTAACTCAGTAGAATCATTACAAAATAGTCACATAGGTTACTGTATGGTAAGATTCATTTCCCTTTTATTTCATCTAACACCATGTATGACAGTGTCTGCCCATCTACACATAACAGACATTTCTTCCTAAATTGGAGGGAGGGAAAGAAGATGTTATGACTTTCCTTTTTGCAGTTAAAATTCATGCTACCTGGTACCAAACAGCACACCACACCAAAGCCTTGGCTGTCTTCCAGAGGGCATATTTTTGAATGGATGAACTATTTTCCAAGAAATTGAGACCATCTTTTACATAAAATAGGGATATTTCTGTTTTCACTTTGTACAAATCACTTAGATCATTTCTTACTCCTCA